>NC_072739.1:89727599-89935126 GCF_026930045.1 Uloborus diversus | reverse complement strand
CGAGACGGAGCGTCTGTCGCATTTTGAACGTGCCCAAGGGAAAAGTTTTATTCCTAGATTTATACACTCTTAATGAAGATAATAATGGCCAAAGAATCAAGGATTGCAAGTGGCACTACGCATAATTTGCATATGACGATCAACTCCCATACCGGCATTTTTTTTGCAGGGCATATGTCAAGCACAAAACTTACTGCAGTCAATGAGTTGAGAAGCAGCCTTTTAAAGGAATGTGCCCAAATAGCAATCAAAAAGCTTAGAAACGTTTTGGGATTTCACTGATCCAGGGGTGCCCACCAAGGAGGAGTCAAGGCGCAGACTACGCAATTGAAATTTTTAGGGCGGGGGGGGGGGAGGGGTTGAGGGTCTTTGCGATATTTAGGGGAGGGGGGGTACCTTTGATTGATCAGCGTTGTCCGCTGTGACTTTTCTATATTTTGGATCCCTTCATTTTTGAATTTAAAACTTTTCTATATCAAAGTAATTGTTTGCACTACAGTCAAAGAGACTATATATTTTTGGGGAGAATTGTACTAGTTCTTGTACTGTTCATTATCGTCATTTCAGATGATACGAGATACTAATAAAATCATCACTTTTCTTTACAGTTGAAAATAACATCCCATGCGTTTCACATAGAGATGCGGGGAGTGCTTTAACAATGTTTTAAAGTAGTATTGCTTTTAACAAGCGTAGATTATTATTGAGTCTCCAAAAATGCAATTTAAGGCTATATTTGGTCGCTTAGGAGATGGAGTCATGACTCCTCCCCCCTTGATCCGCACTTATCTGCAATTGCATTGTATAGTCATTTCAACAGTCAACCTGTGTTTTTTTCTCGATTTTTGTTTCTTGAAACACCCAGAAATATACTGTGGAGTCCAATGGCATATGGCATAGCTGAATGAACCAAGGTAGTTTTCGTACTTTTTTTTTTGAGCAATCAAGAATGCTTATTGAGTTTTCTCTTTTGTCTCTCATTCGATTGTCTTTGCTGAATAGCGGGTTGTGGAATGCATTGGGGACCAATGAAATTCATAAATTTTTTTTTTTTCATCTCTCTTTTTTTTTCAAAGAGGTTTTTGAGAATTGTCGCTCTTATACTGCGTTATTTTATTTATATTTTGGAAGGGTAATTTGCTTCCTTTTTTGTTTTATTTATTATTCTAAGTACTACTATTATACACTTGAGGCAGAGGTAAAATCGTTAATTTGTATTTTTACTATTTCACTTCATTTTTCTTTTTTTTGAGCAATCACAATTGCTTATTGTTCTCACTTGACTGTTTTGAATTCCTATCATTTTATTTTCCCACCAGCACCCTCTGCCAGCACCACCGTCGCGTCGACCGGCCTCACGATGCTGCTAATCTTGCGAAAACCGTCTCCAGGTTGCGTCCATATCCTACACACATACACACACTCATGCCTGCGCACAGACACATATTCCTACATACACAGAGCACTGCTTACACAACACGCACACATGCATACATACACACACGCACGCACAGACACACATGCGCCTACACAAACACATATGCACATTCATACACACACACGTTCGTAATTGCGAAAAACATAATTTGAATTCAAGATGCAAAAAATTCAAATTAATATATTATATATATATATTCTTTAAAAGCTTCCTAACGCAATTTTGAGTGCAGAAATTGTGCTTTGAATTACCCAGAAACGAGTGAAAATCATTTTTTTTTTCCCATTTTCATACGAAACAGAATTTTTTGTTCCTTCAAAAATTATTCAAACCATCAAACCAGTAAAAACACTGCAAAACCCCTATTCCGGGAAGTTCTCAAAGAACGCAACAAGCCTTTATACTTACGAAAACTAAATATTTTATTATTCAAAATACATATTTCAAAAAAGAGGAGGAAAGATAATCGTGCGAATATTCAGTCATCGAGCCATCCTGTCTTTAACATTTTCTTCATGTTATTCTGACATTCGGCGCTAAGCCAGAGCGGGGGAAGCATTCGCCATTCCTTCTCGATTTGAGCCTTCAGCTTGTCCCAAAGGTGGCTGCGTACCATCGACTTGGTGGCTTCCATCGCCTAAAACAAAGAAAAGCGGGTGTTGTCATCAGTTGAGAAGAAAGATGAGTAATGCGCAGGCGGGTTTGTTGCTTTTGGGGCTTTGTGCGGTCCTCGCCGCATCGGAGGAGCCATATGTGGTGTACGAAAACGGGGTAAGTTTACTTTTCTATTTAAATTTTTCAAATGATGGAACAATATGAACAGAGCACCCAGAACGAAAATTATTGGGATGGCAGAAATTCTCAATTTGCCGAATGAAACTCCAAATTTTTGCCGAATCGTCAGAATGTGTTACCCATCTCATATTAGAAATGCTGTGAAACAGAAAAAACTAAGTGCACGGCAATCAAGTAAACTCTTGTGCAAACAAAACCAGGGGGGGGGGGGGAGGGGCGTTCTTTTTTGTTTTACATTTTAAATTACTCAATGTGATCGCAAAATCAATAAGCCCCATAACAGAGATCTTGGGGATTTTTTAGTTTTTAATTTTAAGCATCATAATTGAAACTCATCCCAATATAACTTGGCAGAAGGCATCGCTCAACAATAAATAAATCTGCACGAGAGTTAAATGTTCATGACACGAATACAGAGGCAGTCTAAAAAAATGTTATCATCTTAGGAAAAAATAGATAATACAGCATTATACATAAATAGGTATTTTACTCTATAAAAAGACCCCAATTTTGAAATACATAAAACTTTTTTTTGACAAGCAACATTTGCGCAAAATAATCGTATTCGATAAAACAGGAAGGGGTGGGGGGGGGGGCAATAAACTTTGAAAAAATTTTTCCTTATCCAATGAACTTACAGCACATAATGTTAATTTCTGAAGCAAAAAAAATGCTAGGGCCTAAAAGCCAGTTTTAATAGCAATCAAGTATTGAGTATCGCAAAGGAATCGCAGATCATTTTCCATCTCATTCCTCCCAGGCAACGCTCCACTCACAAAACTGTTGTTGTTGTTCAAAAATAAAACCCTTTAAAATGTCAGCAGTGATTGGCTGTTTACTGAAATTAAACACAACACTCGTGGATCGAAAGAGGATCAATTAACGTTTTTATGAATTTCAAAAAGAGAAATCAAAATATTTTGTCTACCTTAACAAAAAAAAAAAAAGATCCGAGTTACTTCGCGGATTAATTTTAAAAAATCACAAAAATGAACTGTTTCTTTAGAAGCAAATTTATTTCTTCACAAGCAACACTTGCGCGAAACATTCGTATTTTGACAGTGGGAGGGGGGGGGGGGCGAATTCAAGTTCCGAATTTTCTTTTCTAAGGATTTATTTAAGAAAATGAAGAGGCAGAAATCAAGTAGTCTGGCACCTTATAGTCAATCTTAATAGTAATCACGCATTTAGAACCGCACACGAATCACACAGCATCCCCCCCCCCGCAAACAATGCTTCATTCGCTAAACGTTGATTGCTCCTAAAAAAAAAAAACATCTTCAATTGGAGCAAACCAACCTGGTAACACTGTGAAGGCTATGCAGAAGATCCCTATCACAGCATTACAGAGCTGGCAGGTTGGGTTTGCTCTAAATATGATTTCAATTCTTCAAGTTATTGGCTGTTAACAAAATTTTAATGCGACACTTGAGGTTTAAAAATAATGAAGTACAGAAACATAAATTTATTTCATTTCAAACATCAATTAAAAAAAAAAAGAATTATACTTCGCGGATTAAAAAAAAGAAAAAAATACGTACTCGTAACAACGAACTGCCCCCCCCCCCCTTCTTTTTTTAAAGCAGTAATTTGTAGTCTACTAATAAAAATCTTTTAAAGAGATTGCGTTTTTTTTTAAACCGACTTCAAAGAGGAAGCAGTCATTAATTTACACCGCACGCAGTTTTTCTTTTTTTTGTCAGCTCAAAACGTTTCAACTAGGGAACCGATTTTGATAATTCTTTTTTAAACGGATAGTGGATGGTCTAACTTTGGTCCCATATGTGGCTGGTGCACAAAAAAAAGTGTGGGTGGGGGGGGGGGGAGTCAAAAGAAGTGAAGGGGAAAGAGGGCGTGGTCACGGAAGCTGTTTTTTAATATTACTGATTTAAAAACTTCAAAAAATACCGAATATGGCATCGAAAACCGGGACGGATGGCAACCATAGCCTTTCCCCTTTCATTTTAAAGTTCCACTCTTATGAAATAAGACGAGAAAAGTTCCTTTATTTGTGGAATTTTTCCATCTAAAATAAATCAAGCAACCGTATAAACAGGGGCGTACACAGAAGGGTAGAAGGGAAACCTGTTGGCCCGAGCCCAAGCCAAATGGGGGTCCATAATTTTTTAAATAAAGGGTGAAATTTATGCAGAGACGTAGGGGAGGCCAATATGGAGGGGGCCCAGTAAAAGTCATTTGTGACGGGCATCAAAATTTCTGTGCACGCCCCTACGTATAAAAAGTCAATTTTCAATCAATCATTAATTTTTAACATTGAAAAGTGAGGGGGCAAGGTCACTTTACTTTTGAAAATGAGGGAGCAGAATCCCCCCCCCTCCGTACGATCCCCCTATGTTTGGTCTCATTACTTTGCTTGACCATATTAGTTCTTCAGAAAAAACGCTAAGCCGTTGTGGGTAAAAAACAGTAAATTTCAAGTACAGTAAACTCCCGATTATCCGCGGAATAGGGTGGCACGGTAACTGCGGATAAGCGAAGATCGTGGATAATCCGAATAGTTGGTAAAAAAAAATACTATTGTATACTAGCTAAAAAATATGAATAACACTCACACATACATTTAAGTTATAGCTAAACGCATTGCTATATTCCATTTATTAACATTGAATGTAAAAAATGAGCCCCATATGAAAAAGCTAAAAACAAACAATAACACAATCATAAGTTATAAAAACATTTATTGGCCGTTAAAAAAATAGTGAAAAGACCCGCGGATAAACCGACCGCCGATAGTCGAGAGTTTACGGTATTACTTTTCCTATTAAATGATTATATATCAGGGTTCGCGCTAAGAAGCGGCATTGCATGACTCCAGCAACTTTTTCTAAAATCCCACCCAATAAAAGTTCTTTAGCGCGCTCTTCTCTATGAGCCGGGCATACGTTTAATTGATCGCGAAATTTCTAATCACAGAATTTTTTATTTTGCATATTTATTTTGAGAAGAAAGCCAGTATAAATGGAATGCCTTATAATATTTAAACATCATACCTGCCAACCTTCCAACTAAAAAATTCAATCGATTTTTTTACTAGACCTTTAAGTACAAACATATTGATGTTCTTCACTTCAAATACGCATAAAATAATTAAATGAAACATGAAACAGAAGAAAAAAAAGTTAAACTAATGCTCAATATACAGTTAAAACTTATATTTGATCAAACTTAATCAGCATTGACTTTAAATTTGATTGACTTTGACTCTTTTAAACTTAATTAGATTTTTATGTACTCAAGTTTGAATTTTAGCAGGATGCTTTCAAACCATGGAGTAGTACATGTGTCTGGTCAATCTTTACAAACACAATTTTACAGGTTTTTTTTTTCCTCCACAAAATTCCCTAGATAACCAACTAAATCCCCAAAGATTTATAAAATCCAGTAGATTTTTAATAAAAATCGGGACATTGGGAGAAATCCAAGAAACCTACTGCAAATATCAGTAGAGTTGGCAGGCATGCATCTTATTTAGTATCCATGAACAAAAAAATCCAAGTATTCAGCACCAAAGATATGGGGGGTACTTAACGGCTCAAAGACCTTTGGAGCTTTATCTTACCTTTAGCTTCTTATTGCACCAAACAGAACGTATTTTTAAAACTATTTTGAGCCAAAGCAACCACTAAAACGCTTTTGTCGACAAGACAAATTCGCTATTATCGGACTTTTTCTAAAGCATTGATACATTTTTCAGAACAATTGAGCATTAGCATACCATTTTGTAAACTGATTTAAACAAAAAACGAGAATCTTGCCTATGTAACAAAGGTTGAAAGATATTTTAATGTTACATTTCCTTTGAACAAATTGTTTGCCGATATTTTGTGCCACTAGCGGATCCAGGGGAGGGGCTAGGGGGCGTCAACCTTCTCCCCCCCAAATGAAATTGTCTTACACTGAATAAAATTACATTTTTACACGAATTTTTTCGCATTCATGAGGTGATTGTTATTTTTTACCCCTTTTTCTGTGAAAACTTTGTCACACAGGAAGCAACATCGTATTACATGTAAAGTTTGATTTTAAAAAAGCCTAAGTTCGATTTCTCTCAAATCAGTTAGAGGTTAGAGCAGCAGTTCCCAACCAGTGGTTCACAAACCCCTGGTGGTTCGCCAAAAAAAATATTGTAAGGGCGGAGTTTTAACATGCCTGTTTCTGATGAAGTCTCATGTTCAAGCAGTTTCAAGCAAATTTTGCTCCTTTTTGTATTCATTTGTCTCTCGTACATTCGATACTCATAGCATGAAAATATTTGTACACTTGCTGGCACATTTTACTTTTGAAGTATTTAGTCTTTATTGCAAAGCACCAGTTTTTAGCGCTTTCACTGAGAATGATAGTCCAGAAGCCATCCTGAAAAAGCTCTGCTTATGAATAGGTACAATATCCTCAGATGAAAGAATGAGAAAGCATTCGTTTCCTCAGAAGCTTTTGATCGGAAAAGTTGATTTAACTTGATTAAAACATTCCATGGAGCATACATGAACAAAAATACCACAGGAATTATGGAAAATTAATTACTTCAGTAAATTTTCGAGGGGGAAAGTCTGGCAGTGTGAGGTTTACGTAGTAAAAAGAAAAATCAACGGATTTTAACCATGCAACTTAATTTGTGGTATATGTAAATAACAAATTTATAAAATTTGTATAAAAACTTTCTCTTGTAGTAAGTGAGCTTAAAAATATGTTTTGTTAAAAATCATCTTTTTGTGTAAAAATTAGTGTAAATGCGTTATTGAAAAATAGAAGCTTCTATTATTTTTCCATACACGCATTTTACTCTGCACTTATAGCATAATTACAAAAAATTTTCTTCAGCAATCAAACGAGTAATATGCGCAATATATCCTTATCTAGCTAGGCTCATAATCCTTTTCAAAAAGACTTAAACCTAGAGATCTTTCTCATTTTACTGGAAGAAAAAAGTTCATTTAATTATTCTGAGGCATCTCCCTGAAAGGTACTTTAAAGGTAATTCTTTAATTGACTTCTGATTTAGTGATAGAGATAAATATAACCTTGTGTCAGAAAAAATTCAGCGAAACTTTGAGTCTCTTTGTTCAAAAAATTCCATTTTAAAATTTTTTTCAAAGTTCATAGAAGCACAACGCAGAATAATCACTGTTTATTTTTTGGTGAATTTGTTTTGCATTCATTTTTTAGCAATCATTTTATTTCGTAGCAATACATATTTGTAATTCTATATTTTGCATTATGTTTTCATTCTCGTTGTTCACTATGGAGCAGCATCAAACTGAAAAGAAAAAGATCAAATTTTATTGTTTGTGTGTGCACGCTTTTTTTTCGTTACTTATTGCCTAGTACCCTACGGGTTCGCCAAATTCTTTTGGAGTTTGGAAGGGGTTCGCAAGGGGAAAAAGGTTGGTAACCACTGGGTTAAAGCAATGAAAAGCAACAGCCATAATACACTTATGCAGAGATTGGTGACAGCATTTTTAACAAAGGTGTAAGCAAGTTAAGCAGGGGTGTCCATGTGAGGGGGGGAGGGGGCATTTTAGGGGTATTTTTCACTTTTTTTGGGGAAAGAAATTTCTAAATTTCTTTTTATTCATTTGAATCTTGCTAAAAAAAAAACTTACTTATACAAATGATTTTTTTTTTAAAATTCCGAGTGGACGAAAAATACTAAATCAAATTTCTATCATTTGCAGATGAAAAAAGCTATATTTAACAGTAAAGAGGTTTTACCAAACATCAAATGCATACAAGATTATAAAAATAAACATCATACACAAGCAAGTAAAAATGACTGAACATGAATAAACTTTTGCTTAAGTTCTGGATATTCTTCTTCAGACTAGAAAATCGCCTGTCAAGGTACGACGGGTAAAAATTGCTCCTACATTTGAACGAAGCAATTGCCTGTTTGGTGATATTTTCAGGGCTCATAGCAAATGGAAAAAAATATATTGGAGTTAAAAAGGAAAAATATAGGAGTTTGGTAAAAAAATATATAGGAATTTCGAAAAAATATAGGATATGTTTGGATCATGGTACAAAAAACAGAGCGCCATTATCAATAAACTTCTATATCATGCATGAAGTCATAGCAATATGAAGAGTCACAGATGTAAGAGCAGTGGCGCCGACTCCATGGGGCTTGAGGGGGCCCGAGCCCCCTCAATAGTTTGTTTTGGGGGGCAGAGCCCCCTCAATAATTTACGAACATTATTTGTCATATTATGGTTTCTAAAATCACAAAATTATGTTGGTATTTTTTACCTTCCTTGTTTGAAGATAGTTACATTGTAAAATACATTCAGTAATGAATTAAAACAAATAACTATTGCTGTAGTAAGCAGGTTAATTGAAAACGAGTGGTGTGAATAAGGATAGTGTTACGGTGCTGAGAGCACTCATCGAATTTGTCCCAGTGCGCAAACCTTTGGATGAAGTCTCGCTGGCGGCGCTCTCATCTAAGTGTTGCTGATCTGGAAAAAATATATCAGGGTTTGATTTGTACATTTAATGGAAGGCGTGATAGTTTTCTTCAATTATTACAGTTAAAGAAGTAATCTGTTTATTAACTTTTTTAACTCCATTAAAGCATTAATTTTGAGACATTATTTTTATTTAATGAACTCTGGGCCTTATACAAAGCAAGCTTAAATTACTTATTTCACTTTTAGTAATCAAAGTGCGACCTCAGTCTTTTATGCTTTATTCTTTTAATGATAGTTCAGATTTATTTAAATATCATTTCAATCTTTTCAGAGCTATATATTCACTGCTAATAGACTAAAACTATAATTATTACTGTAAATTAAATTAGCTTTTCACAAAAATACCATTTTTTCTTTTTTTTTAAAGCCAAAAAATGTGTCGTCTTGTCGATTTTCTCAGAGTGTCGATTTACCTTGTATAGTGCCGTAGCCTAGCTATGGCACTGCACGGCTCCCCACAAAATGGAACTGTAAAATTATCCCTCACTTAAGGCAAGTGACATGATCTAATTGAAGCAGAAAATTTGTGTACCAATTTTTAGATTGTTTTACTTTGAAAACGCCCTGTCACATATGTTTGTTTGTATAAATTATACACACCAGAAAATATGTAAGTTATCATTTTCAAGGCACAAAAATCTGATTTTTTTTCGGGGGGGGGGGGGGGGAGCTCCGTGCTTTAACATATTCCCTAGACCCCGGTGACATCTGGCCCCCCCCAATAATTTTTCCAAGTCGGCGCCCCTGTGTAAGAGCAAATGAATTTTCATACCCACGGGCACTTATATGAATCATGTTAGTTTATGACAATTTTGATTCAATTCAGCAAAATTGTGTGAGCGTGTTTTTCTTTTTCTTTAAAGTGCAATTCAACATACAATTTAAGAGAACTTTAATAAATATTTGGTCAAATGAGATATCAATAGAAATATACCGTACACTTAAAATATCCATTCTCTGATTATTTAAAGAATTTTATCACAAAACAGTATGAAAAAGCAATAACAAAATTCAGATTTAAACTTACGTGCTTTGAAAAAAGCATCTCTTATTGATTGGTAAAACTAGGTAATAATCATTTTGGACATTCTTTTTTCAATGTCATAAATCTACCCATAGTCCCCGGTTTTGGTACCTTATTGCTTTAGTACTAACACTATCGATTAAAAGTCCCATCGACTTCATGTCTCTCTCGAGTCACTGGTTTTGTTGGACTTATGAGAAAACTTGGTAAATTGTTACAACAAGTGTGCAACACTCTGCCACCTCCTCATTTCACTATTTACGGGAAAAAAAACGTAATTTTACTAAACGAAGGCAAAGAAAAAATAAAAGACTGCACTAATGCACCACGTTTGTGGGAAATGGTCAGTCTCATATGCTTGATTCATTTAAGCGGCATGTTTGATTCAAATATTCATCAATTTCTTAGAGTTAAAACTGGATTTTGTTTCATTTTTGAGGAATTGTTTCATTAAAGTGGCTCATTCAATAACTCGGCACTCACTGTAATGGCATTACCCATAATGTGTGTATTATTATGTTAGTTAATGTGCGTATACATATGTTCACACATCTATAAAGAGTGAATTTGACCTAATCTGACAAAAGAAAGAGGGCGTTAGAAGAGCCCAAGTGGAGCACAGAACTATTCATTATCCTGTCCAATTTGTAACCATAACCGAGTAGATGGAAAATAATGAGAAAAAAAAAATCTGAGATTAAGATCCATTTTTGAAATTCTTGGGAAAATCTACACACAAAATAAGAACATATTTGAACGAAGCAGACAAAATCCTATAAAATGACACTTTTTTCATTGAGATAGTAACATTCATCGGTGAGCTACAAGTTTTGAAACAATTGACGTACTCAAAGTTGAAACTAGTATACCAAAATCTACACGGCATTTTCAAAAATAATCATTTGAGCTACAGCCAGTCATTTGAACTACATGTAAGATTACATGTGACAAAATTAAAAGCTTTTAAAATTTCTACAGCAGTTCACTTAAAGTTAACATGTTATACTATTAAAATTACTAAGTAAACTCATTAAATGAAAAAAAAATTGAAAACAAGTTAAAAGTAACAAGTAAAATCATCTATATTTTGTATATTTCAAAAAATAATCAAACATAAGTTTAGTACATATGCCAACATTAAAGATGTAAGAGTGCACAGTGCAGGGGAGAAAGAAGAAAGAAATGGATCAAAGGTTTTTGCATTATTGGGTAGCATTTAAAATCCGAAATATATAAATATATATATATATATATATATATATATATATATATATATATATAAAATAATAATAAAAGTGAAAAATATTGAAAAGACCACACCAAGAGCCCATAGATGCGCAACGCAGCAAAACTAAAAAGCCAAGTAAATATAAAATTAATATTTAATATATATATATATATATATATATATATATATATAGGAACTAGTGAGAAAATATAGGAGAATATCTGACAAATTGTGAAAATATAGGAGATATATGAGGACTATGAGCCTTGTAATTTTGATAGTTGAAATTTCAACCCTCACTCCAGTGGATTAATCCTAAACTCCAGTAGATAGATAGCATTCATTGTTTTGATCATTCTTTCGTTTCTTCATTCATGTCAAATTACAGTTTTGCCATTTAGGTTACTGGACCCGGTTCAGCCTTGTCAAAATAAAGCCTTTCCCCGTATGTCAAACATTGCCAAAAAATATAATCAAATTATCATGCCACGTTTATTGTTGGTGACGTAAGGAGCTTTACTCAACCAGTGAATTTGCTATTATATAGATTCTTTCATTCTATGCGGAAAAAAAAAAATGAGCTGCATGCTTTGATTCACTAAAAAATCTAAATCTTTCTTTTCAAATAGGCAACATCTGAAAGGAATCTTCGATTGTGCGTTGGCCCGAGGGAAGCCTGCAATGTGGTGCGACAACGATTCTGGTTGTCGCCTATTGTCCACAGACTATGCAAATGTCCTGATCTCACAGAGTGCCCTGCTGAATGGACACATTTCCCTAACAAGAGAACGGTTGCAATTAATGCAAGAGCACAGCTAAAAGTAAGTTTATCAATTTAATCTCTATTAGGAAGGAAGCCTGTTAAAAAACAACAATAATAATAAAATAATAATAAAATGCTCAAAAGTTATCAAAACGAAAAAATTCATACAAGGGAATCCTTCAAAGTTGAAGTTCTGAATATTTAGATTGTAAATGAAAAATGCCTGGTTTAGAAATGAGTGAAATTAAAAAATATATTAAAATGTTTCTTAATGACATTATTAATGACCATGAAACATCGCTGGAGACTGTGCCGAAAAGTTTCTGAAAGTACTTCCTTTAATTGTAGATAAAACTTAACTTACATATTTGAAAAAACTGTTTAAAAACACTTTATTAACTGCTCTGCTGCTAAGGAAGAGAGAAAGAGAGAGAGAAAATTGAATGTTCAAGGATTTTATGAGTTTATTTATTTATAAATTGGTTTGAGTATTAATGTTAAATTTTCATCAATTTGAAATCTAAGTTAAATTTATTTTGAATACAAAACATGTTTTTTAAAATGATCAGAAAAATTCGTCTAATTGAATAGTATCAGAGGTACAACTGACCAAGTTCCTAATACCCTGAAAGTGATACATAAATGTTGAATTGAAAAGAACAGATGCATTAAGTGTCTAAAAAATTTCTCTGCTTACCCTTTATACTATGAAACTAAAGGGGAAAATTCCTCTATTACTTTTCAAAAAAAGAAAAATTCCATAAAACTAGTCGAGAAAAAACCCATTAACAATGTATTTCTGCTGTAGTATTAAAGGTCCAGCAGAAATAGCATGACACTGCGACGTGAGTCTTAGATTTTTGAGAAAGTCTGCAGAATGCAAACTGCAAAGTTGGAGAAGACAAAAAGCTTAACTTTTAGCTAATGAAGATTTGTAACCATATTTTCAAGAATATATTCCAGAGTTGCATGCTTGCATTAGCATCTTATTTTAAAGCATTTCTCGGTGTTGATTTTGATTTTACAATTGAAGGGTTTGGGCGTAAATAGTGGTATCTGACAAAATTGTAAAAATCGAGTTATTTGGTGAAAACAATGGTATGTGGTCATAAAAACGGAAATCTTATACAGTTTTGATGTTTCCCTCATAAATGGCAACACAAAGTAATAGCTGATTTCTGCTTTGTAGCATTGCGTTCATGTAAATAGTGGTTAGAGGTAAAAATGGCGGATAGTGAACATGTGACCGGCACTTCTGGTGGCAATAATAGGTAAGAAATTTCGTCTAAGTATAGTGAAAGTGATTCTGATGACTTCGATAAATACTCAGAATACATCCCTAGTGATGATGGATCTAAAGTTAAGGTAGGAATGATTATTATTTTAAGTATTTTAATATTTCTATGCAGCATGTAAACAATGTTATTTGTATTCAGGTACCATTTTCTACGCGCCTATGCCTTAAGCGTTCGGCTGGATGTAAACAATATTATGTGTATTCAGATACCTTTTTTACATGCACTTATAGAGTATGGCTGTTAAGTTATCATAATAATCCATACAAATAAAACAAAGAAGATAAATTTTCAACCGGACTGACGTTTTACAAAAAGAAGATATTTTGTTGCAACTTCAGCGTCCATCGCCTGCATCCTTCACAAGAATATTTTTACATGTGGGACGAATCAACAGCAGGAAGAGGAGCTGATGAAATAGGAAACTGACTGTTGGAGACGTTTTCGAACGTCAAAGCTACGAAGTTGATTGCCATTTCAGACAATTGCAGAGGACAAAACAAAAATTGGTCTTTAGTATCAGTGTGGCTTTGCTTGCTAGCTCTCGGTACATTTAAGGAAATTGTCCACATATTCCCACAAGTGGGCATACTATGCTTCCCTCTGATCTATAGTAGAAAAATATGTCAGGGCCCATTGCCAGTATACCTATACTCCCGATTGAATGAGAAATTGTTCTCAGTTCTGCTCAAAAGAAAACACCGTTCATTGTTCACGGAATGAATCAGAATGATTTTTTGAAGGTGTCCAGTATGAGACAACATGGAATTCAGGTAGTTGTTCATTTAAAAATCCAGAATCTGTGTAGTAGTTGTAAAACAGTTTCATTCCTGTTACACAGGGTTTTGTGCTTTTACCTACAAGACCTGTTTCTGCAACTGTACTCCTAGAAGCATACTTCCAGTTGCAAAAATGTTCAAAATCAGACGCAGAGTTGAGATATTGAAGTTTGAAGTAAAAATTAAAATGAGCCGAAAAATACAAAATTTAACTTTTTATACGGGCCCTATGTCCCCTACTCATATTTAGGGAAATAATCTCTCATTAAAAAATATCACTAACTCATAAAACTTGACATTTGTGGGACCAAAATTCAAGGAGATATTCAAGTTCCAAGTTTTAAGGGACCATAGAGAAGATGAGATTGGAACTTTTTGCCCTTTTAGAAGAATGACAGGTTATCGATGTAAAAAAACAAAGTATTTATATTTTTCATTTCTATTCAAAAATGCAAATGTTATGCCATGATACTCAAAATCACACTACAAAACCCCAAAGAATTTTAAAAACCACTGTATGCAGTATGCACATAATTTTAAACCCCTGTAAGCCTGTATATTTTCCACCGAAAGGTGTTACTGACGGCAAGTGTAAGTCACAAAAGCATTTCATATTTCGGTGAATATTGGTCATACTATTGTCAAACTTTTTCTGTTGGAATTATTTTTCAATGGAGACTATTTCCCTAAATATAACTTTGGGGACAAGTTATATTTAGGGAACCTATACAAAAGGGGCCCATACAAAAAGTTAAATTTTGTGTTTTTTGACTAATTTTTATTTTTGATTCAAACTTTCAATATCTTAACCCAGCATCTGATTTTGGACATTTTTGCAATTGGAAGTATGCATCTAGGACTAACAATAGAGAAAATAGAGGTCTTGCAGGTTAAACCATAGCACCCTGTATATTCTGACTTGATAACATAAAAATTTTGCTTTTCAATTTTTTGCAGCCTTATTACAGTGAAACTTCGATAAGTCGAACTTCGATGAGTCGAAAACTTCGACAAGCCGAAGTGGTTATTAATTCCCGTCCAACTGAACGAAGAATGCATGTTAATTATTTTCGATAAACCGAATTTCGTTGAGTCGAAATATTCGATGAGCCGAATTTTTCCCCCTGACCTTGTCAAATTTTCCATGCTAATGTAATTCTATAAGTCGAAATCGTTTTTTTTTCTTCTAGTATGAACAAAAAGAAAAAAGCTGGCGCCACTGCATTGCATCAAAAGGCGTCTAGACCAAGTAAATCTAATAAATAGGAATTCGATATATTGTAGGTAACCTTGTAAATGTTTTATCTTTTTTTCCTAAAGGTATTGTTTGCTTCAATTTTTTTTCTTAAAAAGAAAAACCCGCACAGGGGGAAACCAAAGCTCTGACTTTGCGGAGCCCGGGACAGAAAAAAATAGAGAAAGGGGGGGGGGCGGTATATTTAGGACTGAAATATCCACTTTTGGGGAAAAAAGGTCGGGCGGGGACTGTTGTCTCGACAGAAGGGATTCTTTCTCGAATTAGCGTTTTGTTCTACAAAGCTGTAAGGTCGTTCTAAACTTGCTGTTTTTCTTTATGTGTTAAAGAAAGCGTGTGATTGAGGGGCTGTCTCGCTTATCCCTCAAAGTTTAGACCTTAAAAAAATGGCTAAGAGAAAACTTAAAATTTTAAATTTGCAAGAAAAAGTTGAGCTGATCAAAGAAGTCGATTTAGGCATAGCAAAAAAGAAGGACATTGCATTGAAGTTTGGTGTGCCTCCAAGTACGCTTTCAACAATTTTAAAAAACCGAAATGTCAACCTCCAAGCGGTTGCTGACGAAAAATTTAATGCAAAAAGAAAACGCCTTAAGGATGGAAGGTATCCAGAGCTTGAAGAGGCCTTAGTAAAGTGGATGCTAGTAGCGAGAGAGAAAAATGTTCCGTTATCTGGACCAATCATACGTGAAAAAGCAGAAACTTTCGCAAAAAATATCGGCATTTCAAATTTTGAAGCTAGCGCAGGTTGGCTAGACAAATTTAAAACTCAACACAACATTGTGTACCGAACCATTTGTGGCGAAAGCGCAGTAGTGGATGAAAAAATTTGCGAAGAATGGAAAGAAAAAGTATTAAAAACTATTCTAATGGAGTACAATGAAAATTATATTTTTAATGCAGATGAGACGGGACTTTTTTTCAAATGTCTCCCTGACAAAACTTTTACTATAAAAGGTGACACATGTTCGGGTGGAAAACGGAGCAAAGAACGCATAACTGTTATGGTAGCAAGCAATATGTCAGGCACGGAGAAGCTGCCTTTGCTTGTTATCGGTAAGGCTAAGAAGCTGAGATGCTTTAACAGCGTCAAGTCTTTGCCAGTCGATTACACAAGCAATAGTAAAGCCTGGATGTCTTCAGAGGTGTTCAATTCTTGGCTTAAAAAATAGATAATAAATTTATCTCAGCTGGAAGAAAAATTGTAATGTTTATTGATAATTGCCCTGCACATCCCAAGGCAGCGGCAAATAACTTAACTGCAATTAAATTGGAATTTCTTCCTCCGAACACAACTTCTATCATGCAGCCTATGGATCAGGGCATCATAAAAAATTTAAAGGTTCACTACAGAAAATGTGTTGTATTAAAAATTCTAGTGTCTGGAAGAGAATTCGGTTCCTTGCATTACTCTGCTCGACAGTCTCCGAGAACTGCGAAAAGCATGGAGTGATGTTACACAATAGACAATTGTTAACTGTTTTAAAAAGGCTGGTTTTGTAAAAGATACATCTTGTTTGGAGCTAGATAATGAATACGAAGAAGACGAAAATATGGACGATATAAATTTTCAAAGTGAGTGGAGCGTTTTACAAAATAAAATGAACATTCCTACCGACAGAGATTTTATGGATTTTGTGTCAGTTGATGACGGAGTTTTAGTGACTGAATACCCGACAGATGAAGAAATTTTATCAAGCATAACGGAAAAAAGCGAAAAAGATTCTGGTGATGAAGAGGTAGAAGTATTTGAGCCAGTGATAAAATTACCTTCGATTCAAGATGCAAAACGAGCAGCAGATATATTGCGCGTTTTTGTAGAATCGCGTCCGAATGTTCCAGACTCTCTCTTTGACGCATTAAAAGTATCCGAAGATTATTTAATGAAAGAACAAATATCCGCGCAAAAGCAATGTTTGATTACAGATTTTTTTAAAAAATGATGCCTATGTCTTTTTTGGTAAGTTAAAAAGTTGTTCATTATGCATACAAATTTAAATTTGTTTTTCAACCTACATAAATTATTTAATTTTTACAATTATATGTTAATTATGTCATGTATGTATATAGTATCACTGGTACATTATTTTATCACTTTTTTGAGCATGTTATAAAGTTTTTGAGTTTTAGTGGTATCATTTTCTTTTTCTTCTATAGTTTTGGTTTTGTTTTCGATTAGTCGAATTTTCGATAACTCGAATTTTTTTCGCGTTCCCTGTAACTTCGAGTTATCGAAGTTTCACTGTACATTAGGGTGGGCCGAAATAAGCCGAAATTTTTTTTTTTTCGAAATCAATTTTTGGATACCGCGCAAAAGTTGCGTGATGAGCTAGTTAGCACTCACAAAAAATTTCTTGGATATTAAAAAATATCTAGCCGGCGCTATTTGACACTAAAAAACCAAAAAAAGTGAGAAAAATGAATTTTTGTCGAAATTTTTTTTAAAAAACTAAATTCCAAATATTTTGCTGGAATGCACCGAAAATGTTATATAATGAGCCAGTTCGAGCCCACAAAATGTTTCATTGATTTTAATGAGCATTTAACCGCTCCTTTCGGACAAATCAAAAAATTGGAGAAAAATGAAAAAATATTGAATTTTTTTAAAAACCATTGTGAAAATTATTTTTCAAAATTAAATCATAGACTAATTAATTAAATAGCACTATTAATCATAGTAATTATTATCACGCAATAATATCATATACATTTTCTAGAATTACATATAAAGATAGTAAAATTTTGAAAAAGAAATCTTCAAATTTGATTTATAATACTTCATGCATAATGAATATTATTTTTTGGAATAATATTGTCCCTTGTTATCAAATGATGGAAGTTCTTTCCTAGCTTGAAGTTTGGCACGAATGTATCCATCTTGTGCAGTTTCACCACGAACTTATATATTGCAGCTTCGGTTATTAGTTTCACACAACGTTTCACAGCTTCCGTGTGACAGGGAAATTTCTCGAAACAGCTGTAGGCTGTTCTTTGCGCATTTCTTTCAATTGTTGGCCTTTAAGATACATTGTAAGAGGTGGCTCTGTTGCAACACAGTTTGCCCAATGAACTAAATCAACATAATCAATGGCTTCAAAATTGAGTTTAGGACGCTTAAAAAATCGTAACCATCCGAGCTCTTCGTCTTCTTATTTCTGGAGTTCAGAATGCACCTGACAGCTAATTCCCGAATGCATTTTCTTGAGTCAAACAACATTGTCAACAGTAGCTGTTCAGGATGAGCGAAATATGCATTACTTGTTACATTATCCACTTTTCCAATAGCCATTTTTCTTACTGTCCTTTGATCAATTAGAAATTGTTTTTCTCTATCAGGGACTTTTGCTTTTTTTCTGCAATTACACGAATATAAATCTGCGCATTTGCAGGCACAAACGTCAATCAAAGTCGTAGCCTCTGCTTTAAATTTGCCTAGCTTTGATTGTAAAAGTTGCGTCTTTATATTTTTAGCATTTTTTATTGTGCTATTATATTTAGAAAAATAAGATAAAATCATGGCAATCACTCTTCTTATCGAAACAAGGGGAAGGGAAGCACGCCCCTAAATATCAATAACGTTTTTTACAACTACAGCGGCCACACTTGCTGAAGATGGTTGCTTACTTCCTTCTCCCTTTACTTGCATCTTAGTGATTTGATAACATCTGACAATGTCCTCATATGTTGGAAGAAATAAAGCATCGGGAGGAGACAAATCTCTTTCAGGTCCAAATAGAAGACTACTTGTGCTTGCTCGCGTTACTTTCTTTTTCGCGCGTTTCTACATAACAGTCGTGTTGTATACCAAAACAAAGATAATAATGCAATGACATTCGAAATGTCCGGCTCCCGTTTAAAAGACTTTAGAGGATTCGCATTTTTTTAATACTCAAGGGCTCTATTTGCCAAACATATATAAAATAGTTATAACATAATCTTAGGAATAACAGAAGCAGTTGAGCGCCGTTTATTATCCAGGAGAAACAATTGGAACCGAAGATTAAAACTTAGCATCTTATGTAACTATTTTTTATTTGAGTGTGTGCATTTTTTAAAATTGGCGTACAAATGTCGCATAAAATTGATTGAATTTTCACTGTTTTTTTCTAAGTAACGTATTGCGTAACATTGCAGTATTTACTTATTTTGAAACTACTTAAATTTTTTTTTTTTTTCATTTTTCCCATGTGTCAGTCTTAAAGGAGCGTAGCTAAATATTCTACGAAATGTATAAAAGTCTTTGAGGATTTCAACTAATTCACTGACAGATACTTCGAATGTTTGCTGAAACTAGCTTCAAACTTTTATTTTTAACCTCCCCCCCCCCCTTTTCTTTTTTTTTTTTTTTTGAAAAAAGTGCATTTTTGCCCTTTTTTTCAGTTTTTCAAGGTCAAATAGCGTCGGCTAAATATTAAACAAATTTAGCGAAATTTTTTATGGGTAATAACGGGCCCATATAGCAACTTTTCCGCACTATCCAAAAACAGATTTCCAAAAAAAGTTTTTTCGGCCCACCCTACTGTACATCATTAAAAAAATGAACTTGAATTCCCCATGACTGACTAATTTGCAATTCAGAATTCAGTGTACTCCACACTAGAAGGATAGTTGTGCTTTTACAGAAATTCAAGTCTTCCTCTTTACTTACTTTGAAACAAACTTTAATTAAATTCATACAGTTTAAAATTACATCAAAATATGTCAGTTGGATTGTCTTTCACTAAAATAATGCAGCTGATCCTTTACTAAATAAATTACTCTTTAAGTTTCAGATTGTATCTAGGTACTTGTTTCTCTTAACGCCTAGTGGCTCATGAGGCCTCTAGCGTGGCATTCCATCCCGACCAGTTTAATGCCGCTGTATCTAGGTACACTATACATAATTAAATTTAAATTCATTTGAATAATAGTTTTCATGCTCCCAATATAGTGATGCCCTATTATTTGAGATGTGTTTGTCCAGCTTGATGAGCATCATGAAATTGATGTTCTACTGTATATAATTTGCATGCAATCTAAAAATGCTAAATTAGGAGAAAAAAAAGCAATAATTGCGCATTTTTGAAGTTTTGCAGTCAAGTTGGAGAGTTAAATCGTTGTCAAGGATCAAAAGAAATTGCAGCTGAAATTAGATCAAATGGAACAATTTGTATCCACTGCTTTTGTGGACCAGGATATTTCTTCAATAAGCTGAAACAGAATGCTACAGGACAATACTTCACATGTATGGCTGTAAGTACAATACCGTCACCTCAGAGCAACAGTAAGATATCTTATCCCCGAAATAACACTAAGATATCTTACTGTTGCTCTAAGGACATATATATTGTAAATACATATATTATTTTTTGCTTTCATAAAATTTGAAAAAAAAAAAAAAACTGTATTTTACTATCTTTTTTAACATGAAAATGCTTAAAACCGTTGAAACAATAAGTCATCCAATAAATGGCACTCAATAATTCAGACACCAACAAATCAGAGAATTCTGACATGCCCATGAGAAGCCCATTGAGAACATCTACCCACCATCAAAAAAGTGTCAATCACTCCTAAAATTTTTGAAACACTATATTTTCATTATGTACCAAAATAACACCACACATCAATAACTAACTAAAATTATACTGACATGCTAAGCACAAAAGTCATATCTGCAGCTGTGCTCTAAATGAGATATTGCTCCTTAAAGTTTTATGCCTCCTTACATTGGATTCAGGTACCACTTCATCTGATTTTTAAAGAGAATGTCACGATGCGTCACGTTTAATTTTGAAGAATTATTCAAAAACCCAAAAAGATAACAATTTTAGGCCGTGAAAGTGGAAGCATCGCAGCTGCACATAACCTCAGATCAACGACTGCCTTGAATGCCAAAGAACAAAAATTTAAAAAAAGACTTACCCCGTGTTGAATGTATGTGGCCGATAGGAATGACACAGTGATTACCGTACACTCTTTATTTCATGCTAAACTTCAAAGCAGACAAGACGACAGGACTTTTGTATGGTGATCACCAGGAAAAAAAATATTATTCACTTAATAAAAAAACACAAATGCGCGGAAGACATACTTAAGAGTTCAAAAAAAAAAAAAAACGTGGAGCTGGAGCTTGCGAAATTCGTTAAAGATTGGAAAACGGGGAGTTCATTCGGATGGGTTGTAAAACATTCAAGTTAAAATGGGCGCAGGACGGACAGTTCGATTCGAAGATACGGTCAAGATGGTGGGGTGTATTCAGGGATGACGCAGATATCAACGATGTCAGTTGCAGACCAAGTCACGCCGAAAAAAAAGGCGCATCGGTTGGTAATCTCATGGTGGAGGCGTTGAAATCCTCATATACTTAAAATTTGATTTGGGTAAATGCAGCTCCAGATCACTCACCGCTATGTTGTGCATCAAAATATGGTCGTTAATGAAGGGCTCAATTCAGGCACATTCAGCGTGCCTCCATCAGAAGCCATCGTACGCACAGGTGAAACACTTCCTATGCTATCATCATCATTTGCCACGAAGTTTAACGTTCTTGGTTAAATAATTTGGATGTTATAAAATAAAAAACTTCACCTCATTTTGAGGTCTTAAACATATGACGGAGAGCCACAGCCGTCCAAGGACGCCCGCGCACTGATGCTTCCGCCTCGCCATAGTTGGAGAAAAACAGGAGCCGCCAAAAACACGACCGATCAGACTGGAAGCTGCAAGCGGAGTGAAGTGGGGTGGAAAAAATTAACCGGTGAATGAGCGATCAGATCCGGGTACGCGGGAGTGCGTTTGGCGCCCAAACAGCGAAGGGAAAGGATGCTATTACATTTTAATGGCGGACAAAAAGATGAAAAAAATCGGATCATGACTGAAAAAATGACAAAAAGCTAGACGATGGGAAAAATGAATAAATCACATATTTGATATCACAAAGTGCGCGAAATTTAAAGGGGAACGCAGGGAAAACGTGGAATGCACAAGAAAATAAATAAAAAACAATGAAATGGGGGAAAAACGATTAAAATGACAGAAAAATGGGGGAAAAAACGGATAAAAAAATGTGATATGCATTATCACAACAAATGACTATAAAACACTGTACTCAGATAAGATGTACAAAGAACAACCCGGTGAAAAAAAAACTCAATTCTGGTAAAATTGTCAGACATGACATGTGTGCTTAGAACAGCAGTATACTTACCTATATGAAGCTATGAGTATGTTAGCGACAATCTTTTAAAAAATACATTTAGTTTTAAAAAATACATTTAGTTGGCATAACAATTAATGTGCCTCTTGCATTTAGCCAATGCTCAATTGTTGGTGCAGCACCAAATTCATTCATATTCATTTTTCATGCAACAGATCCTGATTTATTTTTGGATACAGAGTTTTCTATATATCTATTGAAGATAATCATTTTGCAACAAGTTGCGAAATAGTCAAAAAGAAAAAAAAAAATTTCCATCTATTATCACATTATGCTACAGAATACTTCATACAAACAGATCCTTTTAATTCTTTGAACACTACAGGTGTGATTAGACTCTTTGTTGCCTGAGCAATGCTGCTAAGTTAGTTAGCTGTAGACATTTTAAAGAAATATCGACTCAGCCAGGAATATAAAAAACAAACAAATTTAGTTTCTCTAAAGAAAACATTGATTTCCTGATTCTTTAAAAAAAAAAGTTTAAATCTTCCTTAGACAAATTAAGTTTAAACACACAACATTTGAAATATATATATTTTAAAAATTCATTCCAATAATGCTATAATACTTGCAAAAACAGCTAAGCAATTCTATCGTAACAGACTTGCATTTGCAGCAAAGAAAATAATTATCCCTTTGAAGCTTGGAAATTGCATTACATATTTACCTGAAATGTGATTATGCATTTCATGTGATGAGAGAAACTTGATAAATATGGTTATGTTAAGTAGAATATTTAAGTAACAAATAATTTAAAAAGTTTGCTGTTACAAACTGACATAAATTTCTTGCAAAATAAAACATAACACTTATTTTGTATTGAAAAGGGGGTTCCTTGTAAACCCAAAACATGTGTATGCAGTAATTTAAGTTTTGTGCAATTTAACATTATTATATCATCGCCTCAGAGCAACAGTAGGATATCTTAATGTTATTACTGGGATTAGATGTCTTAGTGTTGCTCTGAGGCGACAATATCTTATTTTACTTTTCCATCTTTATAAAATACTATGTTTTTGATATTGTTTTAAATTTATAATCTTTACTAATAATAAAGCTGAAAGCCTCTCTGTCCGGAGGATGTCTGGATGTCTGTGACGCGCATAGCGCCTAAACCGTTCGGCCGATTTTCATGAAATTTGGCACAGAGTTAGTATGTAGCATGGGGGTGTGCACCTCGAAGCGATTTTTCAAAAATTCGATGTGGTTCTTTTTCTATTCCAATTTTAAGAAAAAAAATATCATAAGATGGACGAGTAAATTACGAAATTATCATAACATGGAACCGTAACATGGGCACAAGCCAATCGGCGAGATACGAAATTATCATAACGTGGAACCATAAGATGGGTACAAGCCAACTGCCGAGAAAATTCACCATACATTATTTGTAAATATACAGGCGAACCAAAAGACCTTTTGATTTTCCTATTACGGGCAAAGCCGTGCCGGTATCACTAGTAAATAAAATAAAATAACAATATTTATTTTGTTTCTGTCATCACATGCAATGCACAACCACATTTTAGATCAATTTTTAATGCTATTTTAAAACTGTAGAGACATTTTCCTATCTCAAATCATCTTACGATGGAACTGCCTAGCTGTACAAATTATTAAGACACTAACTCCATTCTATATTTTAAAACTTCATTGCTTTAAAACTTATCTACGTACCAAAGTTAAAATTTTTTTAATTTCTTTTTTAAAATTCACGATTCTTTTTTTTTTAATTTAAATCAGATTATTTTGATTTTTTAAAAATCTTCACAAATTTGCGGATTAGATATTAATTACTTTACATTTATAAACATATTTCATGCAATAGATGAAAAAGCAACTTTTTAGCTATTTTCATTTTATGGCAGTAGCTGTATTTTAATAATAGGTATAAGTCGACCATGCATTTGTATTAAAACATACAAATGCATGATTCAAATTAAATTTACCCCCCCCCCCCTCCCCGCCTCCAGACACAACCACCAATCCTTCAATTGTAATTCTAGGAAACAATAATACCACTATTTCCGAATCGTAATTTTCATACTTTTTAGAAGAAAAATTCTTAAAATTTCGCAGTTTTCTATGTTTATCAGCTTTGAGTCAAGAAAATTTCTGAAATGGATTCAATTGTTCCATAGGGACGAAGGCAAGAAACCTTGAGGATAAAGCAATCTGAACAAATGAATCCATTAAGCTTACTCTTAAAAATAGAATAACTTCTCGAAATAATCAACTTTTAAGATTTATAAATATGTAATAATGTTTAGATAAGATGTGATTTTGTTTTATGCTTTGCTTACAGATAAGGTTTCCATCATCATGTCAGTTGTTAGTGTAAAATAATATGTTGAACAATTACTTTTCTTAACTATACTAGTCCTGGTGTATAAAAAAACTGCAATTTTTTTTTTTTTTTTTTGAACTAGTTTTAGAGTAAAAGCAATTTTGCAAGAGCCTGAAAATTTTTCACACACACTTGAAAAAGGATCTATGTAGTTTCGCCAATTGAAGTGAAGATTTTATAATGCAGTATGGTTAAATTTAGATCAACACACTATAAAAATGCAATACTCATTTATAAAAATAAAAACTACTGATTTCAATCTGATTTTGTAAGAAATGCACTTGGTTCAAATCAATGATTTTTTTTTTTAAATCACTTGATTCAAATTAACGAACCCTACTGTGTTACACGTAAAAATTTTACTAACAAATTTCCTGTTTTCAAAACCAAACTTCTTACATGAAATTACTTCCAATTTTTGTAAAATTCCAGATTTCATATATACATATGTATATTTTTAGTTAACAACTTGCAAGAGAAATGAATTCTGCGGCCACATAACAACTACTTCATATGAAACCTATCATACATGCAGATGTCCAGCCAGACACATCTGCGTATTTCAAGACAGAAAAAAAGTAGAAGCTCAGGAGTTTCTTTATGAAGGTTTAGCATATATCGGAAAGTGCACTTCACGAGATCTTTAAGATGTACCAATATAATGTATAATAAATAATTTTAATAGGAAATATATGTTCTTTTTTAAAAGTTTCATTAATACCAACATGTGCCTTAAAGCAATTGGCAGTACAGGGAAAGGTGTTTAACATAAAGCTGAGGGGACCAGAATACTTTTTAGGGTTAAAATAATTTTCAACTAAAAGGTTCGTATCGAGCCAACCATAGTATACTGTCTGGACTGATACACCATTTTGTGCTAACCAATTTCTCATCTTGACCATTTCTGGGTTCACCACTTTTTACTGTATTTTGAAAGCAGGAAGAAAACCTTTTACAACAATGAACTTTTAAGGAAATTCCCTTACAACTGTTCATGAATTTTGACACATTTTCGTAACACTTTGTACTAAACTATTTGTACAACATACATTAATCTGGATGCTGGCCATACGTTAACTCGCCCCGATCTCCTATACTGTAATTCTCAGAACTGGTTTCATTTTCAACAGATTGCCCAATGTGCCCAGAAAAATTTATCTTATCTCATTTAATCCTGATCTGAAGTAAACATTCCTCAAGTTGCAAACAAAAAGAAATTCAACCTTTTTTATGCAACCTGTAAACTTATACAAATATTTTTTATTGCTCTTTTTAACCCCTTGAGGCAAGGTGGCTTTGCTGGAAGCCACCATTTTTGAGAGAAAAAAAATCGGTCAACTGATACAGTGGCTTCAACAATTGGCTATATATTTTTTGCTTTTTAATTGGTTACCTCAAAGGAAGACACTGTTCCTCAAAAAGTGAATAGCAAATAAAGACAATTTGATTATTAAACACCCCCCCCCCCCACCATGGGAAAATGTTTATAGCATTTTACCTATATACAGAGCTGCCAATTGCTACGAAAAAATCGTAGCTTCTACAAATTACAACTTTAAACTATGACGCTACAAAAACGGGTCCAAAAATTAAGATTTTCTGGGTTTTTTTTAAAAAATTCATAATCCCAAAAAAAAACAAAAACAGCATCAAATCTAAACTGGTAAGTTCAGAAAATCAAACTTCTACACGTGTGCTGACGGTCTTTGCACAACAAGCTCTTCAAAAGTTGTATGGTGTAAAGATGAATCGGTTTTTAGATTGCGACGCTAATCCATCAATCATTGAATCTTCGGCAAAAAGGCGGAAAAACTGCCAAAAAGTTCCATGAAGAAATTTAACTTTTTTATTTGGTATTAATATTTTCTGCGTCATACAATTTGATAAGTATCATTGTTATACCGTTGACCACTAGTGCGGCCAGAAATACCTTCTGAAGGGGGATTTTTTTTTAAATCAAAAATAGAATCTGGAGAGGTTTTTTTGATGAAAACACAATCTGGAGGTGTTTTTTAATCAAAAATACCTTCTGGAGAGGTTTTTTTTTTTTTTGATCAAAAATACCTTCTGAAGGGTTTTTTTGATCAAAGCAGCTCTTTCATATGCATAAACTACTGTATTAGCAGCGTTAGAAGTTGGTAAAAATTCCTACTGGTCCCTCGGACCAGTCAAAGTGAATATGTACTGGTCCTCAAACAAAACCACTGGTCTGATTTAAATTAAACACTAAATATGTTTGTACCAAAAATTACTTACACTTTATGATGATTACATTTATTCAGTTTTAGCTCATTGATAAAACACTTAACTGCAAAATTACTGTACTGCCAATAAAGTTCAATATGGTAAACATAATATTAAACAACAACGTGAACACTTAATATTAAATAACAATGCAAAGCAGATTAGCAACAAGTATAAAACATTTTTCTTCTGATGATGATTTTTTAATATACTTAAATGTTTCAAAATTTAAAATTTTTAACTGGCAATAAACATTTAAATCTGTAATCTTAAACAGCCAAGTATACAGTCTGAAAACTAATTTCATTAAACAGCACTTAAAATAGGCTACCAAAAATTTGAACTTTTATTTTGACCATTTTTACTTTGTTTAAGAACATTATTTTTCCCTCCAAGTGTGAGTAAAATGTAAATGTGTGATTTAAAATTAAATAAAACTTCTGAAAATATAACTAACTGTAAAAGAAGTCAAACAACGGTTTGACTAATAAATAGCTAAAATTAGCTAAGCCAATGCTTTTGGATTTGTTCTAGCAAAGTGATCAAAAATAGCTGGCAGTTGGTGGTCCCATGGACCACCAATTGTTTTTTTATGGTGGTCTGAGGCAGATTTCACTGGTCTGGGACCAGTGGACCAGCAGTAATTTCTAACGCTGCTGTATTAGAATTTGCATTCATATTAAAACCAATGACTCTGGGGAGGTGTTTTCACCCCCCCCCTTCACTTAGCAACAGTTGTTGACAATTCATCACTGTTCAAATCTGCAACAGAAGCCCCCCCCCCCTCCCTCTTCTGCACTGCAAAATGCTACTACGAATTTGGATTTTCAAAAGTTGGCAGCTCTGCCTATATATATGGTCTACTAGAAAATTTTCTCTGATCAAGCAAATGATGCAGTTTTTAATACTTGCAACAATATTTACTATACAACATAATTTCTTTCATTGCTTCTCAGCTCTTGCCTGTGTGATAGCAATTTGTAAATTTTATTTTTGATGAATGCCTTGTCCTTTGGAGCTGAAGAGCTTAAATATTTTGCTGTTATGCTATCACCATTTTTAATTTTTTTTCTCAGCAGCAAATTTTGAAAAGAGAGAAATAAGAGAAATTTGTAGGGTGCAAGGTCTGGGGAAAATGGAGGATGCAAAAGAACTTCAAAATCTAGCTGAGATTCACTGGCGATTTGCCAAAACTAAAAGTGGTACAATGCAGTACGATTTATTTGCTGTTGAACATCTGCTGTCCTCTTACTATTCTCTCCTGATCTTGTACCCCCCAATTTTCACTTATACACTCTCAATATCATTCAGAAAGCAATATTCCACAACATAAAAAGTAAATTGTTATGCCAAAGTTTGCACTAGGGCACATGACTGTGCATTCCCCACAACTTTTTCTGAAATCCCACTCAATAAAAATCCCATTGCATGCTGTTCTTGCAGTTCAGCATTAGGTAATTTCTCTTTTTAAATAATAAGTAAAAAAATCTTTAATGCAATTTTTTAACAAGGAAGAAAGAACAGACTTCTGTTTCAAACACGTGTGGCACTTGAATGAAGCCCGGTTCAAGCAAACACTTTATCATTAATAATTCAAGTGGAGTGGTGTCAGGTTTACATGCCAAATGTGCCATATTTGTTAGATTCCCATAATTTATTGTAAAATGTATGCAGGACCTGTAGATTTAATCAAAATAAAAAGCAAATTTTTGTGTATGTATTGAGCATAATTCAGACATTGTTCACACATCACGTTCGCCACGTTAAGCGGACAGATGAATGTTTTCCCAAAAGGGAGAAGCATTCATATATTACGAATGCTTGTAAAGCACATTACAGTACTCTCACTCAATAGAGAGAGAGAGAGAGCACTCATCTTGCGGAGACTAACGAATTGAGACTCCCAACTGGACCGAAGTCAAATATCCAGCTTCTTGTCACGCTGACGGGTTTCGTACTATATGGCTTGCTGTCATGGCAACACCAACCAAAAACTTGTTTTAGAGAGAAAAAATAATCACTGACGTGACGTATGGCAATATGTGAATGTTGCTTTAGTCCATTACCTCCTGTCCAGATGTCAAAATGTTTAGTTATACGATCATTAGTTCCAAGATAGAGTAGAACGTCAAAAAAAAAACGAAAACATTCCCACGAAGTTTTAATAATATTTCCTTTAAGTTAAGTAAACAATGAAAGTTGAATTTTGTCACAAACTATAATTACACATAAACCTGTTTCTATGAGGTGGACAGAGACTGCAAAAAAATAGATTGAAACTTCACTGGTAGCTACTAAAGTTGTTTTCGCAACACTATTAAAAAATATATATTTTTTAAATGTGGTGGATAGGGACCTCATAAAAAAAGTCTCACGTAGAAAATAACCCAAACAATTGTGAAATAACTAGGAATTGCTTCCTTAAACGAAATTAAAATTAACCAAGTGACGATAATTTAGCAGAATAGTTAGACAAAATTTCCCGATTAAGGAAATTTTTGGGAGGCCACAGTGACCTTCCATCAGGAGTGGCCCTGTTATCACTTGAAGATACTACCTCATACTTGTTTTATAAATAATTTGATCAATTGAGTCCCAATTTGATTGAAATTTTCATATACCACAAAAAAAAAAAAAAAAAGACTGCAGTAGAGTCAGTTTATTCGATCAAACGGTATACTATTTTCCAGGTTATTTTCAAAACATTCAAACAATTTGAAAAATCTGAACTACCTATGGTGGCAATTAATTTGGATTTTTGATGTTCTTTTAGACTAGATAGGAAAGCTTTGGAGTTTTTTTTTAACAAAATATTTTGAATAGAGTTAAAATGAAAAATATAATACTTTAACTTTTGATTAAAATCATAAAAATATGGATATTTGAATTATATGTAAAGTGACTTAAAGAAATTGAGAGAAATAATGTTAAAAATTTGAATAATGATGTACTGTTTCTTTTTATGTAAATCCTTCATTAAGATAATGAAATACTGCAGTACTAAAACATGTAAAAATACAAGTTGTGAAGTATTACATACAAGTCAGATTTTAAGGCAATTTACCTGAGGTGGGTGAGAAAGAAGATTGTCTAATCTAGGTATGAGGTCATTCATCAGCCTTGTAGGCCACATTATTTCTGAAACAAAACCGTAACTAAGTCCCTGCGCTGCAGTGAAACGTCTTCCTTGCAACAGTAATTCACATGCCTAAAATATAATATTCAAGCAAATTCAAAATCAGAGCATAACAAACAAAAATAAAAAGGCACTTTTAACAATGGAAAGTATAGGGGTGTAACATAATAGTGAAAAGTTAAAATGGGATTGCTCTTAAAATGCAATCTGAAATAATTATTCTTTACAATTTCATTCCAAATCCAAGACTCTTAGAGAGAGAAGGATTGTTGTCTGACTTTCCATTAAAACTTGAAATGGGGTAAGAACAACATTAATGCAGTTTCTTATGCAAAGAAACTTACACAGCTAATGTTACTTTACTTTTCATTTAATAAAATGAAAAGTTTTATAAACTTTTCCATCCAAAATGCAATTTGTAACTTTAGTACAAATTAGCTAAATAGTTTTAGTTATCCAACGCTTTTATTTTTGCTTTTTCTATAAATGATTTCTCACTATTTCCAAAACTAAAGTTCGCTTGAAAAAAGAATTTTCAAATAGGAAAACTTTTACACAGATTGCCAGATTTTTGCTTGTTTTATGCAAATTTAGCTGTTAACATTAAATTTTCAACCTTTATTGTAAATTTTATAAAAATCAAAAATTATACTTCAAACATCAAAAGCATGTGTGTTAGCTGTGTCTGAAGAAGTAATAGGTGGAGTTAAACAAAGTTTGGTTCATATGTTGACCCTAGAGGGTAGAGGTGCTGACTCCATTTTGGTGCCAATAGCTACAAAAGGGGTTGAGCAATCAAACATTTTTCTTGTTACTTGTGACTGCTAGAGCTTGAGAAATAACAAGCAGAATCGAACAAAAATGGATCTACAGGTAAATTTTAGAGGGTACAAGAGCCAATTTGATTTTGGCAAAAAGAGCTCAAAAAAGGGCGGTGCGAGCGAACATCTATTCTTGTTCACTGCGAGTGCTATATTTTAAAAAGTAATGCTACATTTTAGATGAAATCTAGAATAAATAAAACCTACACCAAAATGGGAGCTGATTCAAATTTGGCATTAATCACTCCAAAGGGATATGATTTGTTGCCATCATTCACTGGAATGAAAATGGCTGAACTAATACAAAAATGTGAAAGATAAACGATACTAAAACTCTCGAGAAAGCTTTTCACGTGATCTTGATTGTTGGCAACTTATCAGAAAAACGGCAATGATGTAAAATTTTTATCTGTTGTCATCTTTCCTTTGATAACAAATAAAATGTTTGAAATGAATTTCATCAAGAACTTAAAAATGATTTTTAATTTCCACTCTTTGATTTTGCTTTTGTGGGTATATTTTGATAATTTGAAACTTGGCATGGTCGTCGCCAAATTTTCATGTTGGTAAATTTATTTTGGTAACCCTATTGTTTTATGGTAACTCCAGGCAAAATAAATATTTTCCTATTCTTTGTTAACGTATTCAAAGGAAAATCATTCCTTACACAAGCAATGGTGGTAAAAAATAAGAGTAAATGACTTACCCTCCCAGAACCAATAACTTGTGGCAATGTCAAACTTAAACCTCCTTCAGGCACATACCCAAGTTTTGTAGCAGGTATACAAAAGGTTGCTTTGTCACTTGCTAACACAATATCACATAATGCCAGGATTGCCACACCAAAACCAATTGTACATCCATTCACTGCGGCTATAATTGGTTTAGAAACAGATGATATAGCTAGAATAAGGTCCCTAAAAATAAAATAAACAATTTTATAACTATATTGAAACAAAATCAGTATTCATTTCAATTTTGACATCTTGAATTTAAAATTATGTTTTTCGCAACCATGATTGCAATAGGATCGTACTTGTTGAGTTGCTTATTTCTACAAGTGGAATGGAATAGTAATAGCCAAGAAATTAGCACCAGGCCCGCGCCAAGCCTGATTGGCGCCGTTGTGCAAATATATTTTTAGCGCCTTTCACAATTGTGTTCGAGGAAAATATAGTTAACACCTGCAGCGGGGTTTTGTAGACAAATATAATATAGAAAAAATGTTTGGCGTTTAATTTGTTCTAATATATATATATATATATATATATATATATATATATATATATATATATATATATATATATATATATGTACTAGCTTTTACCCGCGGCTTCGCTCACGTTGATGTAGGTTTTTTTTCAATCGATTCAAGTTTTAACAGTTAACACAGGCAGAGGTCAAATAGTTACCAAAAAATGGTTTGTCTCCAGTTTTGCTGACACTTCAAATTGCCTGCCCTTTGATACATTTAAAAAATGTATCAAAAGTTATGATTAAAACTGAAAATCAGGGGGAAGGGGGTGGGGAATGAAATGTCAGCGAAACTGGGAAAACACCCAAAAAGTCACACAAAATAAATCACGAAAACGTTCAGGAGTTCTAAAGAAGTTTGTTTAGGTAATTCTCAAAAAATCCAATTTGAGTGAGGTCAACTATTCTTAAATGAAGTGAAACAGTTTCCTTAAATCCCGATCTCCGTCAAATAACATCCAGCGCTACACTGGCTATCTAAATTACTGTATAATGTATAGCTTTCTTACCGGAGATATTTTCCTAAAATAGGGTCAACAATCACTACAAATCCTGATTCTAATAATGTCCCTTTAAAGTGAGAACATCAAACCTTTAAAATCTCCATTAGAAGGAAATCAACTGTTTCTAAATAACGTAAACATGTCCTGATTACAATACCAAAAAGTTCAGAGTGAAAATACCATTAAAATTAGAGTAAGGACAACAGTTTTTTTTTTTTTTTTAAAGTTCCCATTTAAATGAGGACAATAGTACAAAAAATTTCTCAAAGAGAAAAATTCCCAAAAATCTCTGTTAGAATGGTCTCTCTCAGCGTTTTCAAATAACATTTTCCTCTGATGATCTCAGTCATGAGTATTTCCAAAAATCTTCATCAGTACAGGTCCGATAGGATAAAAAACAAAAAGAAAAAAGAATGAAAGGAAAAACAATATTCTCCATTGCCGTCATTAAAATAAGGTCATTAATTCCACAAAATCATAATTAGCATCATTAACCCTTAAAAATACACACACAAAAAAGGAAAAAAGAAAATGAAAAGTTTCGTAAAAAATTTAAATAATTCGCCCATGCACTAACGTAGTCGCCTGGTAAAAAAATGAATTTGGTGGATTAATTTACATATTAACAGTACTTTTAATGTTATTTAAGAGTGTTTCACTAATTTGGCGGATTAATTTTAACTTCAAAACCTCATAGTACTAATTGATCTCTTTAACAAAATTAATTTGGCGGAATTTTTACATTTTAATGCAACTTTTGTAATGACTATAGCACCAAAATTTCACACTCCTCCCGAACACGTTATCATAACTCTTCCTATCAAGTAAGTTTTTAAAATGTCATTTTTTTAGTTTCATTTTATATTTTTGCAATTAAAAGCAGCGTTAAAATGTAAAATAATAAATCCAAATCCATTATTAATCGCCAAAGAACCACAGTACCATCCATTCGCCAGAGACTTTCCAAGTTTATGAAACTGCGTGAAGTGTTTGGTTAATCGATATTCATAAGATATGATTTTTAATTCCGAACAGAAGTTGCTATAAAGAAAATGTTTGCATGTATTTGGCCGTTCTAACTAAAAATAAATCTTTGTTCGATGGTAACTGGGGGTAGGGGGGCAGACTATTTCATAACTTTATTTAGTTACCAGATAATTGTATGTAGCAAAAATACCCGGCGTTGCCTGGGTCTGTAATAATTATAAGAAACAATGGCTACTTTTATTCGTTCTCTGCTGTAACTGAAATAACTCTAAATACACCGCTTTGACGTGTTTAAAAATAGAGCTTCTTCCTTACCCATAAAAGTAAAATGGCAGTAAGTATGAAGAACAAAATAGTACTCTTTTAGAAACGAAAACACGATACTTAAGCATATACAACTTTGAGGAATTTCCAATATATGTAATTAAACTTCACTTGCTTAAAAAGATTTATCTTTCTTTTTCGAACATAGTCTAAAACCTTCTCTATATTGCTATTGAAGTACAAACTTTTAAAAAACGTAGCCACCAGTAATCCCTTACTGCGATTTAAAATGTTATTAAATTTGCATTAATCGTATTGGGATAACTTAAATGAGGCTCCTTCTCCCTACTTTGTAAAGCTGTGTGTTACTAATTTTCATCGAAGAGAGAGTGTCGCCAAATACTGAGATACTTCTGGTGATTATAAAATGTTGCTACCCGAAATGTTTCCAATAAATAGTAAAAATTTGGCAATTGTTTGAAATTGTGCGCAAAGACAAATTAATGGAAGTTTTTGTACTGTTTATGGATTTGCTTGATTTAAATGGTGGATAATTTTACGTATTAACAAATTTAAAGAAAGAAATATAAAAGAAATGGTAAAAAGTAACCATTTGGTTACATGGTGAAAACCGAGGACAGTATTGCGTACGCTTTAACTTCACAAACAGCGACAGTTGAAAAAATTGCCAAATGCCTTAGCTATTGAAATGATTCAACAAAAAATGTTTGGCTAGTTTCCTGCTGATCGATTAAATACCCAGTCAATACAAATAAATAAAAAAACGCATTAATTGCCTCAAAGTTGCATTAAAATGGGAAATAATCAGTCAAATCCCTGTATTATTAGCCAGTCTTGTGCAAAAATCTTACTTCAAGATTTGACTTAAGAAAAGCCTTGAACAGTTACGAAAAGCAAAAATAGTCAACAATACAACAATTGTCGCTATCGACAGGGAGTTGAGATGATACACTAAATACTGTATTGAGTTGAGGAAAGCCTTCGAACATGGAACTAAAAAGCTCATACCTCGTTTTTTATTCTACTTAGAAATTTCGAACAGGTTCCATCTTCAGCAGAAAAATCAGAGCTTTCAATGGACATAAACCATATTTGTTTCCGTTAAGGAAATTAATATCACATAGGGATTGTTTTTGGTTGATATAGCTCCCCCTCCCAATGTTTTGAAATTTAAGTCATAAAAACAAAGTTTTCAGGCGTTCATGATGATATTAGGAAGAAAAGATGAGGGAACTTATTTAAAAATTTCTTAATTACAGATTAATTCTGTTAATTACAGTTTCAATAAGAATCTCTTAATTCTTACTGAAACTAGTTTTAAAACTCAATTTTTGTTTTTCTTTAGTGATTTAAGAGGGTTCTCCCCTCCCTGAAAATTTTCCAAAATGGAAGTCCTAAAAACGCAATTGTAAATCATTTTTTGGTAATGTTAAGGGGTCTGGTAATTTTTGGAAATTGAAGCTCCAAAAACCCAATTTTAGAGTATCTTCAATGTTAAATAAATGAATTTGCAACGTTTTGATGCCCAAAAATGTCCAATTATTGCAGTCACGTGTTTCGGTATTACAAGGAGCACTCTTTCTCAATGCAAAGAAGTGTTAGCTTTTGGATGAAAAGACATCCGAGGAACGCTTTCCTCAGATGTCTCTTTTATTCAATTCAATTTTATTTTTCCGGTTGGAAACTTTTCCTCCGTTTGGAACGTTTTTGTTTGGCAGAGCTCGGAGTCTTTTTGTCTCTCATGCAGTCGTGCATTGTACGACCTTGCACATAGGGACTTGATTTGCGCCGGTCATATTATGACTGGTAATGCATATGTATAAAAAAGAAATGCCCATTAGAATGCAGTAATAAAGAAAAAGATTTTATGGTCGATATCCACAAGTACAATTATCATAAAGATTATTTACAGCATATAACGAAATATATTTTTATATCTTATCAATTTTAAATGATGGGAATTAGTAATCTGGAAATTTTGTATTTAGGTGAAGTTTTGCTACTTAAATTCCTCTACATAGGTGTTTTTTCCTGAAAAAACGCTATTCCACACAGAAAATTCTTTTTTTTTAATGTTATGTCTGCTTGAGGGGCATTTCACGGTATTTCGAACAAATGTAGAATCTGTAACATTACTTTTTTTTGCCATAACTATTTAATTTACAGTTTGATTAGCACATTATTTTAATTTGAGTTTGTGTGTAAAAAGACAAACTCAAAATAAAATAATGTGCTAATCAAACAGTAAATTAAACAGATATGGCCAAAAAATTTATGTTATGGACTCGACATAAATGTCAAAAATACTGTGAAATGCCCCTTGAGTTAAGTCTAAAAAAATTATGAGTAAAATCATATCACCTATCATACCCATCACAACGAAAATTTCACTCTCCAAATAAATATTAAAAACTGTTGTCATGGTAATATGCAAAATTAGAGCAACATCAACTTCAGTCAAGTGAGAATAATAAGCAATTTGAGATTGATTGCTCAAAAACTATCTTTATAGAATTTCTTTACAAAGGGCAGTACAAGCTAAGCAATTCTTTGATCTAATCATTACGTAAAATTTTAGTTTTCACTTACATTAATTTACATATGGGGAGAAAAGGCAAGATGATTTTAACAAACTTTTACTTTTAGTGTACAAATGAAGGAGAGCATAAAAATTAGTAGTGCTTCAAGGTGTAAAAATTGAAAATGTATTATTTTATGCAGTTGTTCTTACGTATTAAACATTTTCTCTCTTAAAAGCATTGCCCTTGTCAGACAGGGCGTAGGTTATGGGCATATTTACACAAGTCTGTGCCCCACAAGGGAAATCTTCTAGCTAACAGTTTTTTATTTCTAATGCTTGTCTGAGATCTGTTAGTGAAAATTATATAGGCTATGTTATGATTAAAATTATTTACAACAAATGGGATCACTACACAGCATTTTCCTTGTGTAAACAACGTACGGCATTTTGAAGACTTAGCTACAAGGCTATCTGCAATTTTTTGCTATAAACCAGTAGTTAGGTGGTGAAACGTTAATATACACTTTTATTGCAATAAATCCTATGAATTTTATGTTTTTACGTTTATATAGAACATTAAAACTTTTTTTAGTGTGTGTTTGTAAGGGAGGGGGGACACCACAAATTACCACCCCACGGCGTCACTCATGGTAGGTACCCCCCTGAGAGAGTGCACTATTTTTCATAAAAACAGCTGTTTGAACCATTACTATGTATTAAGGTCATCCCATTAGAGATTAAATCAATTAATCATTTTGGAAAATCAAATAAATTTACTAAAGACTACCAGGAAATTTTTCAGATTTTTTTTCATCACTTACAAAATTTTCAATAGCTAAAAATAAAATATTGATTTTTAGGAAGTGCTGTTTCATTTTAGTTCAAGTGTAAAAATAATCTGAACAAGCAAAATCAACAATGTTTCAAGAACTGTGAAATTGTCCCTTTTTCACAATTTTATTAGCTACTCTAAAATTCTGTGAGTGTGTGTAGAGCACTCAGTAAAGCATTAAACAGAAATTTTGAAAAACTCAACAAAGTTTGAGAATTTAGTTACAAACAAGAAAATGTATGAAATGGTTACTTTGAATCAACAAACATTTAGAATCAAAACACTCAAATCAGGGAATCAGAAATAAGATTTCCTTCCCACAGAGCACCAGTAACACATCTAAGCCTCAGATTAACAATAAGATATCCTGCTCTGAGGGGACAATTTCTACTTAAAAAAAGGATTAAGTACCTCATAACTAAGGACATTTCTTCTGCCATTTGTCTTTTATAATCTCCAATTAACTGCGACAAGTCAATGCCTCCACAAAAATAAGGACCGCTACTGCTCAACAATACAGCTCGCAATGTTGAATCTTTCTTTGCAAGTAAAAATGCTTCTTTCAATTCTTTCATGGTCTGCAAAAACATATATCTTCAGTTAAAAAATAATCAGAGAAACATACAAGTGCACATATGATTCAATTTTTTACATCCTTTACTAAGTTCTCACAATGAAAATAAAAACTACTGTTTCATTCGATTAAGAGATCCCCCACATGTGATGTCATGATTTGATGGGGATTCATGAAATTGTGACAAGGGGGAGGAAGGAAAGTAACAAGATATGTATTGTCATGGGCGGGTAAACAGCAGTAGCTTCAGAAATGAGCTCTGAGAACATTTGAAGAAACGCTTTTTGGATTCAATAATAATAGGGAAATTATAGAATTAAGAGTTATTTTCAGCAGAAACTGAATAAGCAAGCTTGTAGTACAATAAAGCTACTGTACAATAGTAAACGAAAATGAAAAAATGGAAAAAATTTGCAGTTACTGCCTTTTACCTGCCCACACCAGTGTAACATCACATGCTTTGGTTAAAATAAAAGCTTTCATAATAGCAAAATTTTGATTTAATATAGCATGACACGTGACAAGGAGAAAAGGTAAGGTGAAGAGTAGCAATTTATGACAAAGGCGGACAAACATGGTGAAAAAGTGCAACATTATCAGGGGTGCTCCCTCCCCTCCTAAGAGCAAGGCCCCCCCCCCCCAAATACCACAAAGACCCAAAGAGAGAGCACCCGACCAAAAAAAAGACTACATCTCAAACCCCCCGAAAAATTTCAATGTCGTAGTCCACACCGTGACCCCCTCCTCTTCCTAGGTGGGAACTCCTGACATTATTTATAGACAGCCTCTAATGACTTAGTCACCTAGTTTTGCTTGAAATTTTTTTTCCCTAATTGCATGATTCATCGTTCCTTAAAATAAATGTCAGTTTGGCTTTGCAATTAAAACCAGTGGGCAAAAAAGCAAAGGGATGTAAATGGACATTTTAAAATTCCTTAAATCGTGATTTAAGTTCTGATCCCAGGTAGGCCTTTCACTGAATTGTTTAGTTCTAAATCATGCTGTATAGCAGCACACACCAGAGCTACAAGTACTATCTCTTGCCGCAAAGCAGAGAAGAGGTTTTCCTATTCAGGTTACCTCAAAAATTTAAATTTTAGCACTTACATTCTTTTGCTTCTCACTGCCTCAATAGTACAATTTTTTAAAAAAATTACAACGGATGTTTATAATCTTTTAAGATAAGAATTTTTAAACTGAAAGAAGATAAATTTACACCTATAAACCATAGAAAATACAATAACTATTCTTTGCAGTTCAGTATACAGAGATTTTTGATTACCCCAGATTAGAAAAGGGGCAGGGCGCTTCTTGATGAAAGGGCACTTTCACTCAATACAACATCCAAATAATTTTGTAGTAGGAAACAGAGTTGGTAAAAAAAACTTTTTTTTCAAAAACCCCCCCCAAAAAACCCGTTTTTTTGGTTTAAACCAGGTTTTTTTGGTTTAAACCGGGTTTTTTTGGTTTAAATACTATTTGCGAGAAAAACAATTAATTTTCGGAAGGTAATTAAGGTTCCATGTAATTAACAGTTATTCAATAGTCACATTATACCTAATTTCTTGATTAATTAAAGAGATCACAACAAAATCTTGTAACTAAATTAAATAATTAAAACAGCTTTCTGCGGGGAAATATTGATTGAAATGTTTGACTTGATTAACATATTAGTATGCATGTATATATAGACCCTTTATGATACAAAATACTGGTTTCATTTTTGATTTCATCAAATGAAAACCAGATTAGGTCTTTTTTTCTACAAGAATTAGACATTCTTTTTAAAACAATATGAGTAAGTAACTCTTGTAAACTGCACAGGTTAGCTAAGGCAAAGCAAATAACAAAATCCCAATTCCAATGAACAAAAGGGGGGGGGGGGGGACTAAGAATTATCTGCACCCAATAGTCATAAAGCAGCATAGGTGTATAGCCTATCAAAATCTTTTGAGCACACAGAATCCAAAAAAAAAAAAAAAAAAACACCAATGGAGAGTGTAGTTTATATGTGAAGATTTATATATTTCTCAATCAATTTTTACACATACATTTGCATTTTGTTCTGGGAATTTAAAAATTTATCTTTTAATCTTCCTACATTATAATATAAGGAACTATTATGTATCATAATAACTTTTTTTTAAAATTTGATTCAAAAAATATTATTTGTGTTCACCTGCAGAACAAATCTTAATTTTTAGGTGCAAACAATTAAGTTAGACTGTTGATTACCTTACAAGTCAAAGTTAAAATTCCAGGAAAGTGCAAATAAATGGGCAAAAATGTCACACCCCTGCAACAGGAGTGAGCAATATAATGGATTGCATCTACAATAAAAGATTCAATCCTTAGTAAATCTTAACTAATCATGCAAATTAAGCATAGTGATGGAAGTTGACTGAAATCTGTTTTATGGCACATATATGAAATAAAAAATATATTAATATTTTTTTTCGATTAAAGCTTGTAATACATTTCGAAGAAGCAACTTTGCAATTTTAATATTTATCTCTGCAACTTAGCTAGGAACTTAGCATAAGTGGAATTTTACATTTTTCAATATGTGTGGGGAAATCAATGTAAACCTGTAAAATGGATTTTTTTTTTTGGCTTTTTTTTTTGAAAAAAAAAAACATTTTTTAAAAAAACCACATGGTTTAAAAAAAAAAAAAAACAATTGGTTTAAACCATGGTTAAAACCAACATGGTTTAAACCAAACAACCCTGGTAGGAAATGTACTTTTATTCATTTATTTCTTTGTACTACGATGTGCACACAAAATTCATGTATTTTTCAACATTTATTATTATTTTATACAATAATAAAAATATTTTTATACTTTAGTTTAACAAATATTATTTGAAACTAAAATTGGAATCTGTTTATAGGAAATATCAATATCGTGGTGTGGTAAAATTTCAGTTTAAAAATTGATGCTTATATGAAAAGCTAGTAAATCATTAGTGCATGATTTAGAAAGCTTTTCCAATAAAAATCTACCTGGGATTCGAACTTCACACACATTTTACTCAAAACTTTTAAGAATTCCACATCTGCTTTTTACTGCTACATAATATTATGAAATATTGTACACTTGATATTGTATAGAGAAAGTGATTAACCACAGTAAACTATTGGTACAGAGATAGCTTTCATTCTAAAAGTGGCAGGTGTGCTTAAAAAAAAAGGAAAACAGTAAAATGTATTAAAATGATATAATATTGTTGAAAATGATACCTCAATAGACAAACAGTTTCTTTTGCTGACATTTGGAACAATAACAACTTGCAAGTAACATTTGTGCCTCTTTACAACAATTTCTTTATAACGATATGATCCTTCAATTTGTCTCACACTGGATCTTAAGCTTTCTTCTTCTGTTTTTCGTTTCTTTGACATTTTATCATCATTTTTCTGATTAAAAATTACTTCATCTAGATTTCGAAACATGCTATGAAGAGAATCTTGATTTTCCATCTCTAAAGCTAAAAGGTAAAATGAATAACGCAATTTTAGAAACTATTAAGACCTTCAACAATCAATTTAATTCCTGTAATTAATAGCTATATAAGATAATAAACATCCATTAGGGAACATAAAGCACTCATTATCAAAAACCTTAATTAAGAAGAATACAATTATACTAATAGTTTATTTTTAATTTTTTTCCCAAGGCTTGGACGAAAATACTTACATAATTTAGAAAATTTCCTGAATAGGTCATCATTTAGTACAACTTTAAATTGTCTCCAATTTAAAAAAATTGTAAAACATATTTAAAAAGTAACGCATACAGGTAGTGATGTGAGGATAAAAGTTTTCTAAATAAGGAAAATTTCAATTCTTCTATATTTTCAAAGAAAATCGACAAAAAGTCGGCTTATTCAAAAGTCAGTTACTTCTGTAATAGAACTGTTCATGCTTTCCTTCTTTAATCAATTTCAGCTATTCAAATAAAAATTACAGGTTAAAATTTAACTACACATGTGAGCTTAATTTAATTTAGTTTTTCCACAAAGTTTAATTTGCAGGTAATAACAAGGCACTTGCCAATTTAAATAATAAAGCACTCAAAGAACAATAATAGTCTTTAAATAAAAACTCCTGCCATGCTGCCCAGCATGTGACAGCTCATACAAATAGGGTTTTCCTAAAATGACAATCCATTTTTGTGGTAAAAGTAATGTAGTCATGAATTGCCGTTTTTAAAACACCTTGTATTTGATTAAAAAGAAATTTTTTTTTTAAGGATAATAAACAATCTTTTGCTTAAGAAATCGCATACAATTGTCCTTTCTTAAACAATAATATTCTGTTCAAAACCCCTTTAAAATAATTTAAATGAAATACATAAGCTGTTACGTGCAAAAAAAATGATTTTTCATGAAAATTGCTCAATAGTTCTTTTCTTGCTATGTGAGAAACACATTATTAAGAAGGCAGAGTCGAAAAAATCGTGCCACTCTTATATTTTCAGTTACAAAAATATCATTTAAACAAACATGCAATAACAAAAGGGGAAAAAAAGAGAAGATTAGAAAGAACTTACTTTTGCAAAAAGCTTGAGTAAGAACTTGATTTTTAAATTCTTCATAAAAGGTTGAATTCCAATGACTTGTGTGCTCAAGAGGTTCCAAAGATACACGTAACTTGGAGCCTTGTTGCAAGGCTGAAAATAAGTTAGAATCTTCACCCAGAAAACGTTTGAATAAATCAATCTGATTTGAAATTTCAACTTGCTCGAACTTTTTTATGGCACTTTTTATAACTGTAGTTTTGTTACTTGAAACAGTACAAGTTTCTGATTTTGTACAATTTTTTTTGTTGAACTTTTGCAAACTAACACCAGAAGATTCGGGCATTTCTTTCTTTTGAAGCATTAAATTGGTAGACATGGCTTGCTTTAAGGCCACCTTAGAATTAAGTAATTTAGTTTTTACAGCAGGTACTTTCGGTTTGATGTCTTTCATTTTCGTAAGACACTGAGCTTTTTTATTGGTGCCATTAACTGTAGTTTTTAAGATTTTATTTTTCTTAACACCAGCACCCATCTTAACTTTCACGCCCTGCCTAAACTTAGGTTTTAAGGCAGCATTGGTTTTTTTAGCAATCTTTTTGGGACCATTGGTCTTTAAAGACTTGTTTAGCTTTGATTTAGCTGAAGGAACTTTGTCGTTTTTAGCTTTCATTTTGATATCTTGATAAATTCTTTTCTTTATCTTATCTGCATGTTTAACCATGCTACTGCTATTTCGTTGCTGAATATTATTCAACAATACATTTTTATTCTGAATGCTTTGCTTAGCTTTCAGAACACGGTTTAGTTTGCCCTTTGGTCTCGCAACTTTCTTCACATTCCGATTCTTAGCTTTCAACTCTTGTATATTTCTCAATATTCTTCCCTGATTTGTCCCAAGGGAAATTGCAGTTGCTTTTCGAGTATTCTTCATCTCATCATTATTCAGCAACTTCTTGAAATCATGCTCATGAGCCCATGAGATTTCATTCAAATTCGCATACAATTGGTCTATTTCTCTGGGCTTTCTCCTGCTCACAATAGTTTTTGTCTCAAAGGAGCCATCACTTTTATCAGAGCTACTCGTTGGAGATTCTTCGATGCCAGAATTCCCATTTGGAAAAAGGGAGACATCGGTTGATCCATTGGTCGAAAGCCACTTGTTTTGAGGGCTACTTGATACATCACAGACAGCTTCATTTGAGCACATATCTGAATATAATTCTGGTCCTATTAGAGGAGCAGTATCAGCTTCATTTATGGAATTTCCATCATCAGCGAGTGAAAAAGGCTTACAATTCACCTGTGGTACTTGTTTGACAGCAGGCTTTTGCTTGAACAAGTTATTATTAAACTTTGTCACTATAGTTTTACCTCTAATGCCATTCTTGAGACCTACTACTCTTTTCCCACTAACACTAGATCTTGATTGGGAGGGTGTAAAAACTTTTATAATTTTTACATCAGGATCAGATGATCTATTTCGTTCTGTTTTAAATTTCACTCGTGCCAATTGAGAGCCATTGTTTCTAAGTGATGGCTTATTGTTTCGAATGTTGTCTCTCTTAAGTCTTTTTGCAATATTTACGTAAGAGTTGGTGATTGTACTTGGTTTCCTTTTTTTAGGATTATTTTTGCCTGTATATAAACTAGATGAGCAAGACATACTTTTCTTTTTGTCAGTGACCTCATTTTTTTCAATACTGGGTTCTAGAAATGAAATACATGGATTGTAAGTAAGACTGTTTTTAGAATAATTTTTGCGAGAATCTTCAATAGTTCTCGTAGTTGGTACAGTGGCCAAGTATGTTATGTCATCTTCATCTAAGAGAAAATCAACTTCCTTATCCACTCTGAGGACAGAGCAAATCTTGGAAGATTTGGATGGACTATGTGTACTTTGTGAGTGAGTCATTTAGACAGCTATACCAACCTGAAAAATTGTTCTTTTAAAAAAAAATTTAAACATTGCACAAGACAGAGTGAACAATACAATGTTATTACAAGGGCGCCCATATAGGGGGGCAAGTGGGGGCTCTCGGCCTCCCTGAGAAATTAGAACTTTCTTGCTTTTGGTACCTTTTTCTTTGCAAAAATGTAAAAACATTTCTTCTCCAGCCATTGATGAATAAGTTATTAAAAATGTTGAATTTTAATAACTTAAATCTGTCCTGAAATCGGTTTCCATGGGGAAAATATCCTGCTAAACCAGGGGGAAAAACCTGAGGCCCCTTGCCTTACAATTTTGCATATGGGCGCCCTTGTGTTATTAATATATATATATTTACTAGCGAAAATGCTTGGAGTTGCCTGGTCAGTAATAATTACAGGGTTAATACTCAGTTTGGATAAAAAAAATTCCATGACTTTTCCAAGATTTTTTCAAGACTTCATAAAAATTTTCATGACCTTATTATACGAAGAGAGAATAGTACCATTTAATGTCAAACTTGCCAATTTTCGGAAATAGGCTTTAGAAAAACTTTTACGTGAATGCCACTACCTCATTGGAGCACTTACTTGTGAATGAAAAAATATAAGTGCACATTGCAGAAACTAATAAATTATTCTTGTTTGTATTTAGCATATAAATCCAAGTTAAGTAAAAACATAGTGAAATGTAATACACTGATGTTTAAATGTCTAATAAATATTTAATAAATAAGGCAGAATAGTAATAATGGGACAAAAATTGAATGAGTCATTATTACTAAGTTTCCAATAATAAACTCACTTCATAAAAACATCGCAGTTTGGTGTCAATAGTGCACAAATCACCCATGTAACTTGACCATATATTTGTTCATTAAAGTAAAGCCACGTTTTTCAGTAAATTCATTTTTCTAAACCAGATATTTCACCTGGCCACAATAATCAGTTTTGCGAGCTGTATATTGGGCATCACTGTTTTAGAATATTATAATTCCCCTATTTTCATGTTCTATTGTCTGACTAAAGTCTTCAATTTCTAAAGCGTTCAACATATTGAGATAAACTCTGATGAAATTATTAATGAATTTTTACAAGACGTTGAAAGAAACGAACTTGGATGCCAATTTAATTGCACTTTTTGAGGGGGGCGTGGCAAAATCAAGAACATGTATGTCTACTACTACAGAATATAAAATATAAGAAGTGCTGAAAATGATAGTGAATTCAAAATTAGTGATGCCTCAAAGTTGACCCCCAATATCCAATTTACGGTTTATCCACAGCCATTAAGACATCCTTTTTTTTTTTCCGCGGGGGGGGGGGGGTATGATGAATGTAGAAACATGAATTTTTCTATGCAAATCTTATTTGCTATAGCAACAGACAGGCCGAGACATTTCGGCGGGGGCTTTTCTCGTGATGGCAGGACAGTAGTTGAAATTGATTTTTATATTTATTCTTTAAGCATGTAAGCGAGTGACTGGAGCAGCTTTGCTTGAAAATAAGCCTTACCCTATACATTTTTGTTGTATAACATTAACTTTATCTGTTATTACTTTCTTCTATATCTAATATATAGAAGAAAGTATTGGATTCGTGCAAATTTTCGAATTTCGACGGATTCGAACGTTTTGAGGTGTGCTGAGTCCATTTCGACTATTTTTGGAAAATGTCTGTCTGTCTGTGTGTGTGTGTGTGTCACGTCTGTGTGTGACCAGTTTTTTGTGGCCGCTCTACAGCAAAAACTACCGCATGAAACCGAACGAAATTTGGTACACATATGTGCCCATTGGTTTTTGGCGCGAATTCCTCCAAGGGGGGTGGAGCATTGGGACGTTTTTTGAGTTACGCGTGATTGCTATTCCTCAGGAAGTAACTGGAAGAATCAAACAAAATTTGGTCCACATGTTGCCCCTAACAGGAGCAGGTGCTGATTCAATTTTGGTGTCAATAGCTTAAACGGGGGTTGAGTTATAGAACGTTTTTTGTTGTCAATTGTGACTGCTGTATCTCAAGAAATAATGAACGGAATGAAAGAAAAATTTATCGGCAAGTAGTCCTTAGTGGGTATAAGAGCTGATTTTATTTTGGTGTCAACAGCTAAAAAGGGGGTAGCGCAATCGCCCGTTCTTTTTTTTCCCATTGTGAGTGCCCTATCTCAAGAAGTAATGCTACGTTCTGGTTGAAATTTGGGATATATGTGAATACATATGTAAACAGGCTTTGGTTCAATTTTGACGCCAATCGCGCCAAGAGGTATTGATTTTTTTTTTTTTTGAATAAAAATAGCTTTATTAATGCAACAATAAGAAAGATAAATCGTAATAGATTGTCCTCTGCGTATTTCCCATGATTTTAATTGTATGGAAATGATCGGAAATATTATCTCAATGATTTAAAATTTTTAACTGTTGCCATCTTATGTTTGTTAACAAATAAAATATTTGTAATTAATTCAAGCAAGGCTTTTAAAATAACTTTCCAATTTTCGCTCTCTTTGCTTTGCTTTTGCAATAATTCAGACATTGGGATGGTCGTCAAGTTTTTGCATGTGTAATTTTGTTTTCATTGGGAATATTGCTTCCTCGTCAAGCATGGGGAGGGATTAGAAAAAAAAAAGAAAAATATAGAAGAAAGTTTCGTTATGGCCACAACATACTAGTATTAGATGTATTTGCATGACTTGCTGCACATGTCGATTCCTTTTCAGCTTCTACCTACATTTTTTGTCTTACACTCTTATTGTTTTTTCTAGGAGTTTAAATATATATGCGAGTAGCACTAATTATCTTTTTCTTTCTTTGCTATTGTATACACCAGTGTTTTTCAAACCTTTTTCATGACACGACCCCCCCTAGTATCAAAAAATATTTCGCGACCCCCCCCCCCGACCTTTTTTATTTTATGTATGTTAAAAATATTTAATCCATACAAAAGTTTTAGGCGTTTGCGTTATTAGGATTCGAATATAAATATATAATTAAGTACGTAAAACAGTACAGGTTCCGAGTGCTACCGACAGATGGCACTGGTAGTCCCCCGCGCGAAAGGTCCACAGGTTTCGAGACTTTTCGTTACGCTTCGAGATGATTCTCGCTAGAATGCGCAGGCCTATAAAAGGGGGCGGTCGGCTACGGCAGTTGCAATTGAGTGCATGAGCGCAAAGCAAGTGAAATCGGAAGCAAGACCGCGATACGTGAAAACGATTCGGAAGTGAAACTACGGTGTTATACGGGACTGTGTGTAAGATATCAAACACTTGTTTTACGTATTTATTTGTGTTGTTTGTTTTCATTGAAAATGGATAAATTTCTGAAAAGATCATCAGAACTATCAACGTCTAGCGGGAGTAGTGGAATAAAGAAAAAACGTCTTTATGACGAGAATTATTTGAAATTTGGGTTTACTGTGATTGACAATAAACCGCAGTGCGTAATTTGCTTTGAAATTTTGTCAAGAGAAAGCATGAAGCCATCGAAGTTGGTACGCCACCTAAACACAAAACATCCTAATGAAAAAAATAAACCCGTGGAATTTTTTGAGCGAAAAATTAAAAGCTCTTGAACATCCAAAAAACTGCTATAGGACAAATGTCCAACCTAAATGAGAAAGCGTTGCTTGCTAGTTATCGAGTAGCTTTTCGTGTGGCTAAAGCAGGAAAACCTCACACTATCGCCGAAAATTTGATTTTACCAGCGGCTTTAGATATAGCAGAGATTATGTTTGGCAAGCAAGAGATCGAAAAGCTCAAAAGGTATACCTCTCTCTGACAATACTATTCAACGCCGGATAAGCAATATGGCGACTGATGTTCGTGATCAAGTCATAGAAAAAATAAAGAAAAGTTCTTTTGTGTCCTTGCAATTTGATGAATCAACGGATATTGCGGGTTGTGCGCAGTTTGTAGCTTTTGTGCGTTTTGAATCCAATGAAAAATTAATTGAAGAAATACTATTTTGCAAGACACTTCCCACAAATACTACAGGTCAATGCTTGCATGACATATTCATTGAAGCTACGCAAGATATGAATATCGATTGGGCACAAAAATGCATTGCTATTTGTAGTGACGGAGCAAAAGCCATGACTGGTGCGAAGAGTGGATTTATTGCTAGACTGAAAGAACAGATGCCAAACGCTTGTTGGATGCACTGCTTTCTCCATCGCCAAGCTCTTGCAGCCAAAACCTTGCCACAAGAATACAGTCAAGTTCTACATATTATTATTAGTATTGTAAATTCTATTAAAGGAAAAGCGTTGCAGACTCGATTGTTTCGACTCATTTGTGATGATATGGGGGCTCTCCACCGAAATTTGCTTTACCATACAGAGGTTAGGTGGTTATCGAAAGGCAAAGTACTGACCAGAGTTATGGAACTTCGCGCTGAACTATTAGTATATTTACAGCAAGCCAAGTCACATTACTCTGAATTCATTTCTGACCCGGAATTCCTTTTGAAACTGGCTTTTCTTTCGGACTTATTTGAGCATTTAAATAACTTGAATAAAAGTCTTCAAGGGCGGGATGAAAATGTCATTACAGCAAAAGACAAACTCCATGCCTTTATCAAAAAAATTGAATTCTGGTCATCATCTATAAATCAAAACAACTTTGATTCATTTTCGTCGACACAGTCTTTCATTGAAGAAGTCGGAAGCGAGATAAACATCAATTCATATATATCTGGTATGAAAATGGTGTTAGATAATTTGAAGAAAGAATTATGTCATTACTTCTCAGTGCAAGAGATATCGGATAGCACTGGGCAAAGATGGATCTTAAATCCGTTTTTAAATGCAGCTATAAATGAGGCGAATTTTAGCAACTAAGCTCAAAGAGAATCTGCTAGAATTATATGCCGATGGGATGTTACAATTGGAATTCAAGTCTGAAAATTTGGATACCTTTTGGTTAAAAAGAAAAACAGAATACCCAGAATTAACAAACGAGGCTTTGAAGTGTTTGATTCCATTTGCTACCTCGTACTTGTGCGAGTTGACATTTTCATCAATGGCCCAAATAAAAAGTAAACTAAGGAATCGCTTAAATTTGGAAAACGATTTAATACTTAATGTTGCAAAAACGGATCCACGATGGGAGAAATTGATTGAACAAAATCAAGCGCAACCTTCACATTAAAATGAACGAGTACTCGAAGATTTTATTTTTTGGTAATGTGTGATATGTGTAGTATGTTAATGTGTAATGTGTATAAATAACATAACGAGTATCATTTGTAAACTTTTTTCTTAATATATCTACCTTTTTAAAATTTATTGATTTTTTACTGAGTTCTCGCGACTTTTTTCTTAATATATCTACCTTTTTAAAATTTATTGATTTTTTACTGAGTTCTCGCGACCCCCCTACAAAGGCTTCGCGACCCCCTGGGGGGGTCGCGACCCACAGGTTGAAAAACACTGGTATACACTAGTATTTTTTACCTTATTTATGGATTATCTACGAAGTTTGCTTATCTGCGACTACCATGGCACCTTATTGTGAGCATTTTAAAGAGTTTACGACAGGGTTTCCACTACGGTCGCATTTCTCGCAAAATGCGAAAATACTATTCAAATTGCGAAAGTGGAACAAAGCATTTTCGCTTTTTTGCTCCAATATAACAAGAAAAAGAAGGGGGGAAAAGTGTACAATCAGAGAAAGGAAGCGATATCGAACTTAATCGTATTTATAAATCATATCCAACATGCATAAACTGTTATTAAGTTGAACAATATTTCGTCTTAATGGGCATTTTATCCCCCCAATAAATACATTATTGGTGGTTTTCAGAAAAAAAAGTTTGCTCCCTCAATATCAAGAACAATTCTGAATTTTTCATTTCAAATTTTTAAAAAATATCACATAATGTGCATTTATTTCTTCAAAGATGTCAAGCCTGAATTTTAGCATTTTGCTTAAGACTTACCCTCCAATTTTAGTTTTTTTGCTAAAGGATTTTTAAACTTGACTTAAACGCTGGTTTACGATAGTGTATTTTAAACAAACATTAATAAAATGCTAACAGTATATAGATCGAAATTAATGTTTAAAACTTATAAGAACTCAAATTTTAGGATAAGGAATAATCGGGGAAAGCTTTTAAAATTCAAGTCAACTCTGGTAAAATCAGGGACAGAACATCTACACATGCTTTGCGGTCAATCCTTTGATGATTCCGACTCCTGCTTAGTAATGGAAGCTTGAATCTTAAAAAAATGATTCATATCATCAATTTTTAAGAACTTAATTCTTATACTTGAAGGAAAAAAGAAAAAAAAAGGTGGGTGGGGCCACACAGGGTTTCCGATAGACCATGAGAATCGTGCACTTATAAAAAAAATTTAAAGAAAAGAATTTCAAATGTAGTTACCATATTTATAATTATAAAAAAATACTTTGACAAATACAAATTGTAAGTTGGTTTAGTGTAAATACATTTTAGGAATATAGTTCCGATATTTGATGAATATTTGTTAATGGTTCACTTGATATTTGACATATTGTATATTTACAATGGTTTTTGAGTTCTATATGAGCACTTAGGCAAACAGGTGTAGTAAGAACCTTAAATATTTTACTGTAAAATGTTTAAAATAGCTCTTAGAGAAGATTAATTGCAATAAAAAACTAACTCATGTTTAGAGAATAATTATAGATGGGTTTTAAATAGGCTTGCCGATGTTCGAGTTTGACCGCGACTGTCCCGGTTTTCAGGCACAATCCCGGCTGGTTTACTTCACCTATCGGTGAAAGATAAAGTTGATTACAGATGACCAAAAAATAATGAACTTTAAAGGGTCTTTTTAAAGGATAAACTACTTCGTCATTTGAAACATAGATTTGCAAAATTAATATTGGATCAGCTTGTGAGGATTTATATATCAGCATTAATAACAAAAAAAACTTCATAAAGAAAGTCCTATGAATGAAAAATATACATTGTAAATATTGTTCAAAGTTTTTTTCCCACATTTGAAGTATTTTTTTCTACTAAAGTAAATATTAAATGCTACGTAGGTCAGTCATAAAGTTAGTTGCACTACTTCCTAAATATGTTCCTTCAAAGACAATTTAGATGAAACTGTAAGGCAACACTTCAGACATGTACCTTCATCATGTGAAGTAATGTCTTTCCCAAGGTAAGTTTATGTTTTCTGACAATCAGTCGCAAATATGTATCGACAGCTGCAAGTAGCATCATAATAATTCTTATTTTGAGTCTCACTCGAAAACTTGTGATGGAGGGCTTTCTCAAGATTTTGTCACATCTGTTGAATTTAATGCAATTTTGTCAGTCTGTAGAATTAAAGATTTTTTTTTAAATTCTCCCAACTTACAGAGGGCTTGATTTTCCACCTACTTTTTTTCCTTGAATGGGAACCCTGGATGAAGGCTTACCAGATTTCTGAAATGTTCAACCTAGACACCAGAATCCGCCCCGTCGCGAGTATTCAAAAGAAAACACACCCCTGGCTGAATTAAAAGGGTAGTTCATTCTTAATATTATAAATAAGTGGTTACTAATAATGAGCCTAAACCAAGAACAATAATAAATGACACAAGCAGATAAGTTTAAACATTTTATTTCTTACATGTTAGTAATATTTATTGGTTACTTTATTTGGAAGAAATACTTTGAATGAAGAAAAAAATGTTAAACAATATTTACAAGGTATTTTTTATTCACTAGGACTTCTTTTAGAGAGTCTTTTTTTTTTTTTTGATATTTTAGTCCTGTTATAAAAATCCTCACAAGCTGATCCAATATTAATTTTGCAAATCTATGTTTTAAATGACAAAGTAGTTTATCCCCAAAAAAAAACCCTTCAAAGTTCATTATTTTTTGGGCATCTGTAATCAAATTTATCTTTCACCTGGAGGTGAAGTAAATCAGCTGGGACTCCGGATTCTGCTTGAAAACCGGGACTGTCTCGGTCAAACCAGAACGTCTAGCAAGCTTATTTAAATACCATCTATAGTTATTCTCTAAACATGAGTTAGTTTTTTATTGCAATAAACCTTTTTTAAGAGCATTTTTAAACATTTTACAGTAAAATATTTAAGGTTCTTATTACACCTGTTTGCCTAAGTGCTCATATAGAACTCCAAACCATTGTAAATATACAATCATAAGTCAAATATCAAGTGAACCATTAACGAATGTTCATCAAATATTCAAACTATATTCCTATACTAAAACTTATTTTTTATTTGTCATTGTCAAAGATGTATTTACATTGTTGATTTGTATTGGTCAAAGTATTTTTTTATAATTATAAATATGGTAACCAGGTACTATACAGACTATTTTTAAGCTTAATACAATGGAGAATAAAGATTGCATGCCTGACTAACACCCAGAAATACAGCCATTTAAAACATTTTAAATGGTTTCATAAATATTTTTAAGAATAAAATTAAACTAAGATTTAATAGACATTTTCTTTTTCTGAAAATCGATCTGCAATAAATATAAAAACTTGATTTTCTGACGTTTTAGTTATTAAAACGAAAACAGAACAACAACGAAATACGTACGATAAAATATTATTTGTTCTCGAAGGTAATGAAAGAATTTTAAATCAATGAAATTTCTAGGAGATAATAAGCAAAATGAAAACTATAACGAAGTTCAAATCGATATCCGTACCGTAAAAAATGTTTTAATGAAACATACACGCGTTGTGGAAAAACTTTAATGCAAATGCTTAATAATCTAAAAGCGTTTGACAGCTGATTCACGTCATTTTCACGTGCATTTAAAGCATTTTTTTAGTAATCAAACTACATAAAATCAATTTTTTTTAAAGAGTCTCTGAGATAAAGTTGCTGCAAAATCTTTGTTAAATACACACATATTTATGTCAGATGAAATTATGAAAAATCACAATGTACGTGTTTACATCCATCAACAAAGAAAAAAGATTCAAAATTTTACCTTTGCATCAGCAAGGATGTAGAAAACATTAAACTATGCTACTGCACAAAAACTAAACAAATTTAGCAAGCTGCGCATCTTTTAAAATTAGAAAACAACAAAAGAACGCATTTTACACTTTTATAAAAATGCACTCGCTAGATTTCAAAAACTAGTTTCCAGAGAGAAAGGGCAATAAACTTTCAAACTAAAATTTTTCGATAGAATATATAATTCATCAATGTTACAAACGATTTTAAATATAAATAAAAAAAGAAATCAACGCTCAAGTCACCCGCCAAATGAATCTTGGTTTAATCACAAATCATATTTTTCACGTTCAATTTCAATGCGCGCAATCGGCAGAATCCAAAAACTTCGTCAAGCTGCCACCAACTTTACGTACAGATTGATGCCATTACAAAGAAAAACACTGAGATTTAATATTACCTGGAGTGGTAACTCGATAAAATCACGGTCAACGGAGAAACTTGGTGCAAGCAAAAAAAAAAGGATTCAAAATTAAATTTCATAAATAAATAAATAAATAAAAACTGAATCGAAAATATAAAACGATTTTCTCCGCTCAAACATAATAATAATAATCTGAATTTTGACACCTCGAATTCAAATTATGTTTTTCGTAATCACGAGTTGCGATAGGACACTACTCGTTGGGTTTCCTGTTTCTACAAGTGGCTCCTGTTTCTCAGGATCAACTTTTTTATATCCTATCCTCTCGACTTTATCCAATTGAGCACCGGGTACATTGGGCGCCGGGAACATTGGGAGCTGAAAATGTTGAAATGTTAAATACTGGGTTCCTCATCGTGTGTCAGTGGAAGAGCTTATTTCTTCCGCGCATCGTAGCGTACGTTGTGTTATTTCCAACCCTGGTAGCCAGTTTTTTTTAGACACAGCGAACATCTTTGAATAATACGGCTCACCCCGCCCCGCCTTCCTCCCACGAACAAAATCTCCGAAAAATAAAAATAAAAAAGACGTTAAAAGTTCAATATGGTTCAGTGTAAATCCTGACCCTTCCTGCCCCTCCCCCCCCCACCATTGAAACTCTTGTAGATATAAAAGAAAATCTTGCTGCCAAACATGATGTTCATGTGAAAATTCAAGCATAAATACTGTTAAAAGAAAACAGGGCCGATCCTAGGGTGTCGGCCGCCCGTGTGCAAAGACCTAATCTGCCGCCCCACAAATTAATTTGCATATTTTGACTAATCTATTGACGTCCATATAAGTATTTCTTCAAATTTCTATATCAAGTTCTAATTTAAAAAATAAAAGAAAAGAAAAGAAAAAAAAAAAAAAACAAGAATGATGAACTTATAAAAAGGAAGAAAAGTTTCATAGTAAGAAACTTCTTAGGTACAATTTATATCTTTGAAGAAAGTAATAGATACCAAAATTTACTAGTCGTAAAAACGCATTTCATAGTTTGTCTTCGGTGACATCAGAGAAAGAACGGAGGAGGGGGAATCAGGGGAGAGGGGATTGCTCCCAGAAAATTATCGAAATGGGCGTACGAAAAATAGTTTTAGTAATCTTTGGTTGCAAGGAGAAAAGAGTCGGGTATATTCAAGGTGCATGGAGAAATTTTCGAAATTGACGTCAAATATTGCTATTTTTGGAACTTTTTCGAGACTTCAGGGTAAAAGTAATGTTGGAGTTCTCTCCTAAAATTCTTCCCAAATTGAAATCAATTCGAAGCTATTTTTTGTGACCGTAGCTTAGGAAAGATCGGCGCTCTTCCCGAAAATTTTCCGAAACTGAAGTTTTAAACAAACAGTTTTAGGTTATCTTTGGTGACGTTGCTAGAGGGAGGGAGATTCAATCATCTCCCATTGAAAGTTTTCGAAATTGAAATTTAAAACGCAAATTTAGGCTGCCTTTGGTGTTGGTGGGGGATCTGGCGGCTTTCCTCTGGTAATTTCTCGGCACTATGGTTTCAAAAACCCACTTTTGGCTATATTTAAATACGATAGGGGAAAGGTGAACAAATTCCGAACCGAAATATTTTTCGGAACTAAAATCCATTTAGGCTATTTTTGAGAAGAAAGGGTTTTGGAGCTCCCAAGCGGATATTTCTAAAAACGCAATTTTATGCGATCTTTGGTGATATTAACAAAACTGGGAAGCTTCGGCAGATCTTTCGGATATTTTTCGATATTAATATCTGAAAAACACAACTATAAACCTTTTGTCCACCTCACTTCGACGATTGATGGGTATATGCCCTAGCGCCGTGAAAAGTTACATAAGCCAGGCTCCTCTAGAGTTTTTGAGAAATTAAAGTCCCAAAATCGTGTTTTAAGCATTGTTTAATAACTATGGGGCAAAGAGCGGTCGGGGGTTCAGTGTGCTCTCACGAAGTTTTTTGAAATTGAAGTCAATTTCAAACTGAGGGGATGGGATTAGGCGATTAGGGACCTCTTTAAAGACGCTAATTGAGGACTATCTTCGGTAGTAATGTTTGGGAATGGGTTTTGGGGCCCTCCATCGCAAAAATTTCGTAAAAGAAATACGAAAAATGTCATTAAGCAATTTTGGATGACATTAAGAAGGGCTGTCCTCTGAAAACACATTTTGGATTTCAAAGCCAACTTATTCAGGCTATGTCTGATTAAGTTAAGTTGAAAGGGGGGAATCAGAGATTTAATTGTGTCCTTAAGATCGGTGGTTCAAACAGCAAAATTTTCCGAAATTAAAGTCCTAAAAACGCCATTTCAAGCCTTCTTTAGTTTCGTCAAGAAAGTCATGGCATCCTTTTGGATCTTCGTTTTGGAGCTACATTTAAAGTTACTACCCGGGGCAAGAGCCCTGATCTGAAAACCGGGCAGTTCATCCGTGATTTTAATTCGAAAAAAATACTGTAAAGGGGGAAAATTACAAAATTTCAGTTCATTCATATATGTTTGACTCAGGGGAGTCGCAATTTTCCAGTCTCTCCAAGCAGCCGCGATTGTTGAAAACAGAATTTGTTGTTTGAAATGCTTGCGAGAGTATCTAATCAGTATAGCTTTTTTAAAGTATAATATATAAAATACGTCTTCATTGTTTAGGTTCATAAAAGCTTGGGGGTAAGCATTAGTGGCCGCCCTGGGCCCTGAGTGCTCCTTTTAGAAGGCACCTTTTCTTGCTTCAGGAGGGGGCCATTTCCCTCATCTGCCCTCCCCTGTATTCATGCCTGATTACCGGTTCTGTCATAAATTTTGCAACCAAATGAAACATGTGTGTAAAGAGTAGATATTAATGGACCATGAACCAACACAATGTTCCCTAACAATCTATTTTTCTTGAACTATGCTATGCTGTCGGGAAATCGGCACTTACTTTGATAATTAAACATTTAAAATTTAGCATTTATTTGACTTATTATAAGTTATCTTTTGAGAATTTCTTGAGGAATTTTGCTTGATTAAAAGAACTGTATGATGCGGCCTGCGGCCGCCCCTTGCTTTGGCCGCCCTTGTGCGGTGCACACTCTGCACACCTGCTAGGATCGGCCCTGAAAGAAAAAGAAGTAAAAATAAAAGTACGAAAGAGTTGTTTTAATTGAAAATGAGTAAAATACTAATATGTACGAGAAATGCAATAAATATATGTGTGCATTTTTTATGATTGAAAAAATTTCGAAGATTGTCTGGTAAGGAACTTATGTAAAATAAACAAATAAATGAATAAAATAATTAAAAAACATAAATAAATAAAAAAAAACTTAGTGAAGTCTTTTTTCAAATAGTAGCGCAGTGAAAAGGAGATTAGGAGAATACAAGGATAAATAAAAAAAAAAAAAAAACAAGTGCGGGAGTCTGAGTTTTCAATGGTAGGAGCGGACTGGCCGGCCGGCCCATCGGCCCGCGGGTGATGCACCCTCCCACCTGTGGACCCTTAAACGCCCTCTGCGCACCTTTGTTTGTTTTTTTTTTTTTTCTTTTTTTTCTGCGCCTTCGCTTCTTTCTTTTTTCTGCAAAAAAAAAACCGACAACAAACTTGTGCAACTTTGATTGTTTCCTCTTTCTTTTTGCGCCCTGTTTTTTATTTATTTATTTATTTATTTATTTTTTATGCCCTCGATGATTTTGACCGCATTTTATTTTTTTATGCGCCCTCAAACTTGTACTACTTTGGTTTCTTCCTGCGCTCCTAAACCTGAGCACCTTCTTCGGTTGTTTTGCTCCCTCAAGCCTGCGCACCTTCTGTTTTTTTTTTTTTTTTTTTTTTTTTTTTTTTTGCACCACCGAAGATTTGATTTTGATTTGATTTATGCTCTCGAACGTGTGCGCCTTTGTTTTTCTTCTTTTTACGCTCTCAACCCTGCACACCTTCGTTTTTTTTTTTTTTTTTTTTTTTTAATCCTTCAAACCTGTGCGACTCCTTTTTACTTTCTTTTACAAAAGAGGAAGTATTGTATTCGCGAAAAAAATTTCACTCAAAAATCGACCATAATTTTCATTTTGCTCATCCCCCGAATGAATGTTGAGTTTTCTTTTTCGACTCGACCACACGTGGATAAGTGCCTAAGAACGTATAGACACGCGAAGTAACCATTTTGACGATTCCCGAGAAAAAAAACAACGAGTTTTCTCGTGACGTCTATATGTACGTATGTATGTGCGTACGTGCGTATGTGCGTATGTATGTCGCATAACTCAAGAACGGAATATCCTGCAAAGTTGAAATTTGGTACGTAGACTCCTAGTGGGTTATAGTTGTGCACCTCCCGTTTTGGTTGCATTCGGATGCTCCAAAGGGGATCTTTTGCCCCTTTTGCACCTTTTGGGGGAAATCATTGTTAATTTCGATGTAAACTCATGTGGTGTTATAATTTGGCGGACACTTGGCGATAGATCGCCATTTTGGTCGTCTTGTCGACAACTTCGCGACAAATTTGGCGATTTCTAATTTTTTTTTAATTTTTATTTATTTTTTTTTAGTTATTAAATCTGGTTTCAATTTGGCCACTGTTGGTGATATTTAGAGAGTAAACTATTGAATCACATTAAAACTGCCAATAATGAGAAAACGACATTAACTTGGAGTAAAAGGAAGTCATGTGATGCACACATCAGCTCGTTTAAACGAGCTGATGTGTGCTGTGCCCAGTATCGTGCTGTTATATAGTGCCAGTTCGTATACAGTGCCCAGTATCGTGCTGTTTTGCCAGTACAGCTAAATAGAAAAGGTTTCTTATTTTTTTGCCCATTGTGCTTCGAAAATAATTCTCTAACCTCCTGAGACATAAAAAAGATCTCTCTCTACCAGCTGAGTTGATTAGAATAGTTAAAAAATAATTGAAATAACAAAGTTATGTATGGAAGCACTTTTTATACCTTTCTCTTCAAAATCATCCAAGCAACTTCAAAAATTGTGCGGGGCTCAATTTTTCATCATTGAATAATCTAGTCTGGTCGGCGCTTTCAGCTTCAATGAGGTGTCATCTACCTCCAACTCTGTTATTCACTATTCCAGCCTGATAAGTCCATAACAAGGACGAAACTGCAGTCTCTGGCAGGGCCGATCCAAGGGTGTCGGCCGCCCGTGTGCAAAGCCCTAATGTGCCACCCCTCAAAGAGTAATTTGCATATTTTGACTAATCTTTAACGTTCATATAAATCTTTCTTCAAATTTCTATGACAAATTTTGATTTAAATAACACAAAAAAAAAAAAAAAAAAAAAAAAGAACGATGAACTTATAAAAAGGAAGACAAGTTTTATAGTAAGAAACTACTTAGCTACAATTTGTATCTTTGAAGAAAGTAATAGATATACCAAAATTTACTAGTCTGTCTGTCCCATTTTATAGTCTGTCTTCGGTGACATCAGAAGAAGGACGGAGGAGAGGAAGCAGGGGTGGGATGGGGATTTATCCCAGAAAATTATCGAAATTGGCGTATGAAAAATTGTTTTAGTTAATCTTTGGTTGTGTTTGGTTGCAATGACTAAAGAGTTGGGTATATTCAAGGTGCATGGAGAAATTTTCGAAATTGACGCCAAATATCGCAATTTTAGGAACTTTTTCGAGACTTCAGGGAAAGTACTAATGCAAGCTGGAGTTCTTTCCTAAAATTATTTCAAAATTGAAATCAATTTGAAGCTATTATTTGTGACCGTAGCTCGGGAAGGATCGGCACTCTTCCCGAAAATTTTCCGAAACTGGAGTTTTAAACACACAATTTTGGGCTATCTTTGTTGACGTTTCTAATGGGAGGGAGATTCAATCGTCTCTCATCGAAAGTTTTCGAAATTGAAGTTTAAAACGCAAATTTAGGCTGACTTTGGTGACGGTAAGCGGATCTGACGGCTTTCCTTCGGTAATTTCTCGGGACTATTGTTTCAAAAACCCACTTTTGAGTATATTTGAAAACGATAAGGGGAAACGTGAAAATATTACTATCCAAAATATTTTTCGGAACTGAAATCCATTTCAGGCTATTTTTGGGAAGGAAGGGTCTAGGGGCTCCGAAGCGGATATTTTTAAAAGCACAATTTTATACTATCTTTGGTGACGTTAACGAAAATGGGAAGCTTCGGCGGATTTTTCGGATATTTCTCGATATTAATATCTGAAAAATACAACTATAGACTTTTGTCCACCTCACCTCGACGATTGATGGGTATGCCCTAGCTCCGTGAAAAGTTACATAAGCAAAGCAGTTCTCCGGAATTTTTTAAAAATTGAAGTCCCAAAATCGTATTTTAAGCATTGTTTGATAACGATGGGACAAAGAGCGGGCGGGGGTTCAGTGTGCCCTCATGAACTGTTTTTTGAAACTGTAGTCAATTTCAGGCTAGTTTTGGCAGGTAGGATTCTGTGGCTCCACGGAACTGTCTAAATACAAATCTTAGAAGTATAGTGATTGCGTTGGAAAAAAGGGAAATCCAGGGTCCTTCCCCGAAAGTTCTTGAAACTGATATTTGAAAAACGCAATTTTAGTTCGTTTTTCAATACGTGAAGTGAGAGGGGGTGGGATTAGGGGCCTCTTTAAAGACGCTAATTGAGACTATCTTCGGTAGTATGGTTTGCGAATGGACTGCTGGGCCCTCCATCACAAAAATTTCGAAAAGAAATCCAAAAATGTCATTAAGGAATTTTTGATGACATTAGGAAGTGCTGTCTTCTGAAAACACATTTTGGATTTTGGAGTTCATTTTTACGCTATATTTGATTCAGTTAAGGTAGAAGGGGTGAATCAGAGGCTTAATTAGGTCCTTCAACCAGCGGAATTTTCCGAAGTTAAAGTCCTAAAAACGCAATTTTGAGCCTTCTTTAATCTTGTCAAGGAGGTCATGGCATCCTTTTGGATCTTTGTTTTGGAGCCACATATAAATTTAGAGCCCTGTCCTCCTACCAGATTTGAAACCAAGCAATCATCCGTGATTTTAATTAGAAAAAATTGCTACAAAGGGAGAAAATTACAAAATTTTTGTTCGTCATTCGTATATGTTTGACTCTCAGGGGAGTTGTAATTTTCCATTGTCACTCCACGCATCCCCGATTGTTGAACACAGAATTGGTTGTTTGAAACGCATGCGAGAGTATCTAATCAGTATAGCCTTTTTTATATATAAAATAAAACTATATCTATAGTCTATAAAATCTTGGGGGGTAAACATTAGTGGCCGCCCTCGGTGCTCCTTTTAGAAGGCACCCTTCCCATGCTTCAGGAGGGGGCCATTTCACTCATTTCCCCTTCCCTGTATCCATGCCTGATTACGAGTTCTGCCACAAATTTTACAATCAAATGAAGCATGTGTGTAAAGAGTAGATAACAATGGACAATGAACTAACACAGTGTTCCTTAAAATTCTATTTTTCTTAAACTATGCTATGCTGTCGGGAAATTGGCACTTACTTTGATAATTAAACATTTAAAATTCAGCATATTTATTAGACTTATCATAAGTTATCTCGTGAGAAATTCTTGAGGAATTTTTCTTGATTAAAAGAACTATATGATGCAGCCTGCGGCCGTCCCTTGCTTTGGCCGCCCTTGTGCGGTGCACACGCTGCACACCTGCTAGGATCGGCCCTGGTCTCTGGATGTGATAACTGGTCTGTCTGTATATTGTTTTTAATTTTTTTTGTCTCATGTTTAAAATTTTACTCATAATTGAAACATTTCATTTTTCGTTTTCAAAATCCAATCCAGGTAATATAGAGCCAACCATACAGAAAAATAATTATCATCAAATCTTGTGTTAATTTCATTCGAAACTGAATCTATTACTTCATACAAAATATTAAAAAATCAATGCTTGACTTTACATCATCAGGTGGATTTTTGTCACTTTTTTTTTCTTTTTTCGCCTTTTTAAAATTGGCTCAGATGAAGAATTTTTTTTTGAAAAATTTCACACGTAATTGAAATATACATCTATGTAAAATATGTTTTCAGTTTCAATTGTAGATTGAACTATGGTAGTATGGGGCACAGATCAGTTGTAGATTGAACTGTGACTTGAATAGTCCGAAAATTAAGGATAGTTAATTAAAGATGTTTTGACAGAGTAAAGCATTTTTCAAAAACTTTCCTCAGTACAAACAAATAGAATAAAAATTCAAACGAAGTCAAACGTGCTAAAAGGCATGAGCTTTATCACCATTGCAAGAATCGTTTTGCATTAATTTTTCGAATCGTCAAATCACTGCTTTGAAGTTATAGAGAAATGTTCTTATGATTTTAACTCTTGAAGACCATTTTGTGTCACTCCGAGATTGCATAATTATAAAGCCCCATATCAGGTATTTGTTGATATATATTTTTTAAATTCAATAATCACATGCATTTTTAAGAAGTTTCAATGAAAGCATATAAATTCATTGAGCAGCTGAAACGTGTTTCTAGCAGAAGAAAATGATGAACACTCATTAAATATATACTTAAAAATGAGCGTAAAAGTGAATGTAAAATATCAGGGAATTTTCTTGTGAAAATGCAGCCACACCACTTTGCACGAGCCTCTCATATTGGACACTCCATCGTTGTTACACTGAGCACATAAGTATGAAATATTTAGCCTATATGAGGAAATATCTTCTTTAGTTAAAATTAAACATAGTTCACTATCAGTTTTCAATGTTCTGAAAAGGTCGGAAAATACTTCATGGATTTCTAAGTAATTATCCAAGTAACGAAAAACACTTTTTATAGTCTGGGAATGTGTCGAGTTTCGTCAAATAGTTACTGAGAACCAGCGAGATTTTTTTTTAATGAACATTGATTTCCGATCTTACATAAATTGAATTCACCCATTTTCTATCAATCTGCGCAAAAACTTTGGGGGTGCGACCGCCCCCTTTTGACCCCCTATTTGCCGCCCCTGTACGTATGTATGCATGTGCGTATGTGCGTACGTGCGTACGTGCGGATGCAGGGGCGGCAAATAGGGGGTCAAGAAGGGGCGGTCGCTCCCCCAAATTTTTTGAGCAGAATGATAGAAAATGGGTGAATTTAATTTATGTAAGTCGGAAATCAATGTTCTTTTTAAAAAATATCGCTGGTTCTCAGTAACTATTTGATAAAATTCGATACAGACTAGAAAAAGCGTTTTGCGTTATTTGGATGATGACTTAGAAATTCATGAAGTATTTTCCGGCCTTTTCAGAACATTGAAAACTTGATAGAGAAGCGTATTTAATTTCAATTAAAGAAGACATTTCCTAATATAGGCTAAATATTTCATACTTGTGCGCCCAATAGGAGAGGCCCGTGCAAAGTGATGTGGCTGCATGGTTTTCACAAGAAAATTCCTTGATATTTTACATTCACTTTTACGCTCATTTTTTAAGTGTATATTTATTTAACGAGTCTTCATCGCTTTCTTCTGCTAGAAACACGTTTCAGCTGCTCAATGCATTATATATGTTTTCATAGTAACTTCTTAAAATGCATGTGATTATTGAATTAAAAAAACATATCAACAAATACCTTTTATGGGGCTTTATAATTATACAATCTCGGAATGACACAAGATGGTCTTTAAGAGTTAAAACCATAAAAACATTTCTCGATAACTTCAAAGCAGCGATTTGACGACTAAAAGAATTATTGCAAAACGATTCTTTCAATGGTGAAAAAGCTCATGCCCTTTGGCATGTATGATTTCTTGCGAATTTTTATTCAATTTGTATTGAGGAAAGTTTTTGAAAAATGCTTTACTCTATCAAAACATCTTCAATCCGCTACCCTTAATTCTCGGACTATTCAAGCCATAGTTCAATCTACAATTGATCTGTGCGTTCGTACTACCATAGTTCAATCTACAATTGAAAGTGAAAATAGATTTTACATAGATGTATTTGTTGTATTTCAATCAATCGTAAAACTTTTCAAAAAAATTCTTCCTCCCATCCAATTAAAAAAAAAGTGACAAAAATTCACATGATGATGTGCAGTCAGACATTGATTTAATTATTTTTCTGTATGGTTGGCTCTATATTATCTGGATTGGATTTTGAAAACGAAAAATAAAATGCTTCAATTATGAGTAAAACTTTTAGCATGAGGCAAGAAAAATTACAAGCAGTATACTGACAGATTAGTTATCACATCCAGAGAATGCATTTTCGACATTGTTATGAGCTCATCAGTCTGGAATAGTGAATAACAGAGCTGGAGGTAGGTAGATGACATCTCATTGAAGCTGAGATTGCCGACAAGACTAGATTATTCAATGATGAGAAATTATGCCCCTCACAGTTTTTGAAGTTGCTAAGGGTGATTTTCAAGAGCAAGATATAAAAAGTGTTTTCATACTTAACTTTGTTGCTTCAATTATTTTTTAGCTATTCCAATCAGCTCCTAATAGAGAATGATTTTGTATGTCTCAGAAGGTTAGAGAATTATGTTTTCGAAGCACAATGGGGGGGGGGGGGGGACTTTTCTATTTAGCTGTACTGGCAAAACAGCTAGACACTGAGCACAGATAAATTAGTAACACGATTCCCTGCTCTTCCATTTTTCCAAAAATCATGCAATAAAATTTTTCCAAAAGGTATAAGAACTTTAGTATCGAGATGTTTTGTATAATAACCTATTAGAAAACGAATCAAAATTTTAATTGTTTCTAAACACTAATTTTTATTCATATTGAACCGATTTTATGAGCACTTCGTGTTAGCTAATGTGTGTTTGGTACCACACTGTCGTTATACATGTTTAAGAAACTCGACCCCCCAAATGAAAAGGTGAAATGCCGCCCCTGTGCGGATGTGCGTACGTGCGGAATGTCCTAGAAAGTTGAAGTTTGGTACGTAGACTCCTAGTGAGGTCTAGTTGTGCACCTCCCCTTTTGGTTGCATTCGGGGGTTTCTAAAGGGTTCTTTCCCCTTTGGGGGGGGGGAAATCATTGTTAATTTCTATGTAAACTCAAGTGGTGTTATAATTTGTCGGACACATGGCGATATATTGCCAGTCTTTTGGTAGCCAAGTTTTGTCGCCAACTTAGCGACAAATTAGCTACATTTTTTTATTAGTTTGTAGTGTAGCGCACTACTTTTTTAAAAAAAAAGTAGTGTAGTGAGTAGTTTGATACAAAAAAAAAAAAAAAAAAAAAGTAGTTTGTAGAGCGATTTTCGAAAACTACTTTTAAATAAAGTAAAAAAAAAAAGAAAGGTTCAAACGAATTTGACTGGTGCAAATTTTACGCAAGTATTACTTTGTCAAGTATGGGACATGGAGCAAAGTTCATGTTATTTATTTCAGTTGCACATAAACTCATTTAGATACCGTATTTTGGCTTGATTTGTTTTTCGTGTGAAAGGTACATCTTTTCCTCTTTTTACGCATATTTCAGTGGGGGAAAAAAATTCTCTTTTTTTTTCGTATAGACAATTAAGTGACACCATAGAAATCAGCGAAATTCATGTGCTGATGAAGTATGAGTTTCACCGTGAAGCCGCAACTCGGCAGGCAGTAGCCATAGTTTGTTCGGCATTTAAGTGGTTATACAAATAGACTGAAGCTCGTTGGTTTAGGAAATTTGTTCGGGAGATTTCGAATTGTCTAATGAACCACGTGATCGACCCTAGACTCAGGTGGATATTGACGTCCTGAAAGCCACTACAGAAGCGAATTCAAGTCAAAGTGCAGAAACACGAGAATTATCATTAATATAGAATATGTATCAAAGCAACAAGGCCGTATCCAGAATTTTTTTTTCGGGAGGAGCCTGGTTTCGCACATTGCCCAAGCACACACACACATGCATCTCTGCATATGTATAAATGTAGACACACATACACGCATAAAAATATTTAACATAGAACTAAAAGTTCTAAACTCACTTTCGGATGGACGGGGCACTAGGCTATTTCGGGTACGTTTTTACTTCCTTTTACAAAAAAGGAAGTATTGTACTATTCGCAAAAAAATTTTCACTCAAAAATCGACATTAATTTCCATTTTACTCAGCCCCGAATGAATGTTGAGTTTTTTTTTTTTTTTTTTTTTTCGACTCGACCACACGTGGATAAGTGCCCAAGAACGTATAGACACACGAAATATCCATTTTCACGATTCCAGAGCTAACTACAACGAGTTTTCTCGTGACGTGCGTATGTGCGTATGTATATCGCGTAACTCAAGAACGGTATATCCTAGAAAGTTGAAATTTGGTGCGTAGACTCCTAGTGGGGTCTAGTTGTGCACCTCCCCTCTTGGTTGCATTCGGGTGTTTCTAAAGGGGTCTTTTGCTCTTTTTGGGGGAAAACATTGTTAATTTCGATGTAAACTCAAGTGGTGTTCTAATTTGGCGGATATTTGGCGATATATCGCCAGTATTTTGGTCACCAAGTTTTGTCGCCAACTTCGCGACAAATTTAACGATTTTTTTTTTTTTAATCTGGTTACAATTTGGCCACTGTTGGTGATATTTAGAGAGTAAACTATTGAATCACATTAAAAATGCCAATAATGGGGAAATGATATTCAATTAGAGTAAAAGGAAGTCATGTGATGCACACATCAGCTCGTTTCCTTTTGCGGTCCGGAGATTTTTGTTGTAGGTGAAACAGACTACTCCCCCCCCCCGTGTGTGTCTTTTTTACCGATACAGCTCTCATGTTTTTGTATCGTTTTTAAATGCTCCCGCTCTGCTTTTTTTAGTTATTATTATTTTAATTTCGTATCTTTTTTTTTATCTTTGTAGTGGGAAGGATAACAGGAGAGTGACCCTTTAAGTGGGATGTAGAATATCCATTATTTCAGGAGGGCCGGGGTTTTTTGAAAAACAGATATAAAAATCCGTATTTTGAGGCCTTATATGGGCAAATTCGGTAATTGAGACAGCAAAAATATGAAGAAAAATAAGGAAACAAAACCTTTTAAAAGTTATGCATTATTTTGCGAGTCAAGATCAATCAAAATAAAAGTTGCTTGTTCGACAAATCGTTGACATTAATCGACCGAGAGGAAAAGCAAGGGAGGAGAAAAGGGAAGCACATGGTTACTTGCTTATTTTGGCTTTTAATGCAATTTGTTTTTGTTCATTTCCCCCAACACCCCCCTCCTCCATTTCCTCAAATGCCCCATAATAAAAATTGTACAATATGCTTTAAAAGAAATGGTGTACAGATTCAGAAAATAAGTAATGAAAGAGTAATACCATGGTCATTCGGACAATTCATGCCTTATTATCTTGATAAGAGACAAAATTGAAATACTTTTCAAGGAATTTCAAAAACTTAAATAATTTTCAAAGGCTCTAGAACAGGTGAAATTATTTAAAGCATTTTATTTGCACTTTCCAGAAGTTGATTGTACAGACTTACAAAATGATTATAACTTTGTAAGGCACACCTGTTTTTTTAAATTAAAAATAAATGTAACGAAATATTTCTCAAAACAAACAATTTTTTCTACTATCACAGTAGTGCAGAAAATGAAATAGAGTAGAGAAGGTGTTATATTTTCCCTCATGCTTAAGATATTAACAGTGTGCGGTAGAAGTAAGCTAAAAACAAGCAGTAACAAATGAACTTCCAAAATACTTAATTTGGAATTATATAAATGGCAAGACATGAAGCATATGAGTAACAAAAATTTATCTAGAGAAATATGCTACAAAAGCGCAAGAATCATAATTTTTGCACCTCCGAAGGCGGCCTCAGAAAAAAATAGCTCTTTTTCATCTTCTCGTACTAACAGAGGTGAGACACACGACAAAGCCATAGGCGTCGGAGCCGGGGGAGCTGGGGGAGCTTGAGCTCCCCCTGGAACATTTCAGACCGGCTCAGCTCCCCCGGAAAAATTCTCGCACAGCAACTTTCTGTCGTACATTGTTTACCTCAAACCTGATTTCAAAAATGTGATCTGCCTTTTCTAAGAATTTCCACCTAATAAGCAACAAAAGAAGGGGACTGACGGAGTGGTCAGTGCATTTGAGTCCACCTTCACCCTTTTTCTCACTGTTTACACACCTCTTGATTGCCGGAAGAAGATTAAAATAATTTTAGACAAGCTATCCTACCGGCTGCGGAAAAGTGGGCTTTACCCCCGCGGCCTGCAAAAATCAGTACCAGTACCGATAGGGGTTTGCTCCCCACCTTGAGCTCGTGTTTCGAGCGGCATCGCAGTTTAGTTCACATTCTTATTAGTTTTGCCTCCCATGCCGTTTTTTTGTCACGTTATCACAAAAAGAATAGTGAGTCAGTTTGGCATTTAATTATGAATAATATAGAAGGTGCTACAGACATAACTATAAAAAAAAGTTTACTAAGGTAAACAACTTGTTCAAATCAAATGATTTCAACTTTCCAGAAACTTATCTTATTTTAAGATATCTGACTTCTTAAGGCACAATGTAAAGAATTTCCAGCGGAGTCCTTTGAAACTGGTTGATTAAAATAAACTTGAAAAATATAACGTGAAAGTTAAACTAAAAGACCAAGTGGTTGTGTTCTTTATTCATTGCAATTACCTACATGAAAAAAAAAAAAAAAAAAAAACCTCGGGGAGGGGGGATCCCTATTTACATTTTTTTTACTCCGTCGTTTATTTCTCTCTTTTATCATTTTTTACTCCTTCATAAAAAGTTAAGCCCCGAACAAAGAAAAATCTTTAAAAACTTCCCAAAAGTCTATGTAGTTACAAAACAAGAAACAGTCCTAAAATCTGACGCCAGATAGAGACCCTGTAGTGCACGAAATAGATATTATTCAAACAATTTTTTTTATTTATTTTTGATGGGAAATATTATCAAAAGAAACAACATAAATCGGTGGCGTACTCAGAAATTACTTTTGTAGGCGCAAATCATTGCTGTGATAAAAAACGCAATTTTTAAAACTCTTCCACTGTAAAAAATTAAAAAAAAAATATGCCAGTTACTTTGTTTCATTTTAAACCGTCAGGGTTAGATTTTTTTCATGAAGTTATAAAATTGCAAAGATAAGTATCATTCAAAGAGTACTAAAGGTACAGGAACACTACAGGAACAAAAATTCACATAAATCAAAATCGGTGAAATCTTCACTATTATTATATTCCTAAAATATTTCAATGATTATAACAACAGTTACTACATCAAAATCAGTTTTAAAAAATGCGAGTTCATTGAAATGAAAAATTTTGAACATAATACTTTACGAAGTTAGAGTTATTCAAATTTTTTGCTTTCCTAATTTACGATTTTTTTGTCACATGCAGATATATTTTCATGCCAAAATTGTAACTTTTCATTTATTATTTTTCATTTATTAAAAAAACTCCTACAATGTTTTATAGTTTCTCTCAAAAACTTTTACTAAAATTTATCTGAACAATAAAATATGTAACGAACACTTCATTCTAACACATTTCCAACGTTCTGTTTCTCCACCCTCCTGTTTCATCTTTTCCCCTTTTTCTAGTTCTCAGAAAATAAGTCTTCTAAATGCTGTCGAAGTCCTCCCTTTCGTTCAAAATTATTACTGAGCGCCTATAATTTTGTTTTCAGGACTCGGTTCCCTGAAAATTTCCGAAAGAGAGTCCCTGAATACCTTCTTCTCCAACAACATGGGAAATTAAATAATATTTCCTTTTTTGTGAATTCAATTTCAAAAAATTGCTCGGCGCCTAACCAGGGCCTGATTACCTCACAGGCCAATTAGACCTCGGCCTAATTGGCCTGGCCTAAGGGGCCCTATCTTTCTAAGGGGCCCCAAATTACTGAAAGAATTATTCATAACATTACAACTATACGAAAAAATTCCATGTATTTTTAAAAGTAATAATAAAAAAATAATGACATTTTATTTAGAAAAGAACTTCCTTAAAGAAGAATTTTTATTAATTCTGCCACAAGCGAATTTACCATGCCACAATTTCGAGTGCCCCGAAGGGGATTCGTGAATGCACATGATAAATAATTAACATAGTTTTGGGCCCCGAAAATGCATTCCGACAGGGCTAATAGAGTCTTCAGGGAACCCTGAAATTATTGCAGGCCTAGAGCCTCACATTTTGTTATTCGGACCTGCTCCTAACGCTGACAAATATCATCCGCAGTCGCGTTTTTTAGAGATGATAATTTCGAACAAAATAAGGAGAAGGAACCTCTGAACCTTTTCTGATAACATCATTGAAGAACGCTCCCTAGGACAACTTTCAAACATTACCAGAGTAGAGCCCTAGTACAGCCTTTTCCCCTAACATCATTGAAGATTGTCTACAATAGCGATTTTGGATCTTCAAATTCGAAATATTGAGAGGGAAATGTAAATCGATTTGAAAATTCGATCGAGGACAATCCCTCGAGTCATATTACTATAGTTTCACTAACGTCAACAAATATGGTATACTAGCAAATGTACCCAGCGTTGCCTGGGTCAGTAATAATTGTAAGAAACAATCGCTACTTTCTTTCGTTTTCTGTTTTAACTCAAAGAACTCAAAACACACCGCTTTGACGTGATTAAAAATCGAGCTTCTTCCTTACCCATAAAAGTAAAATAGCAATAAGTGTAAAGAACCAACGAATATTCATTTAGAAGCGAAAGCACGAATTTAAGCATATTAAAATTTTGAAGAATTTACAAAATATGAACTAACAAAAACAAAGATCACTAAAAAAAAGTGCGCTTCATTTAATTAAATAGTACACACACGCACACAGAAGAAGAAAGAAAAAGCTCTCTACTATAAGCTTTAACTCTGAACTAAAGCTCTCCTACCCTCAGGGTGCGAAACGTAGAGTTTCCAAATGTTTAAATGACTTTAAACTCATGTTTGCTCCGGAGAAGCCTTGATTCAAAATTTTCATTACAATTACTTTTAATATTGCTGTTGTTAGGCAACGAATTTTTTGTAAAAAAGGGTTTTATGTTTAATCACATAGAGTAAAGAAATTACATAGAGAGGCCGTGCTATACTAAGAAATTGAAGCCGGAAGTTTCACCGCTATATCCAAAGATCCTTAGCTTCTTGCTAAGCATTTTATGATACATCTTGATTCCAAACATTCCATTACTGAATCTCAATTGGTTGTTAATTTAAACTTAGATATTGTTGCAAGTTTATGGAGCACATTTTTGAAATTGCATTAATACATGAATTAAAATTCAAACCAATCCGCCAGCTACTTTATACGGTCTCTTTGCGAGATTGGTGAAAACTATACTCGCGAAGTGATCACGTTATCATAACCCCGCTAATCATTGCACCACTGTACCCCACAATTCCGGCTTCAATTTCATCTCCTTCTTACCATAGACGGAGCCTCTCTATGTATATTTCTTTACTTTATATATGGTGATGTAGCTATCTATGGTGAAAAAATGGTTGAAATCCCTCCAGTAGTTTTGACGTTTACTCCGGACATCCGGACAGAGCTTAGACCTTTATGTATAAAGATAAGGATGCAACTCCTAAGAAAGCAATAAATGTCATGCTTGCTCCAGAGAGGCCTTGATTCAAATTTTACATTGTGATTACTTTTCACATTCCTGTTGTTAGGCAACGAATTTACCCAACAATGGATTTTATATTTAATCATTCAATGGGGAAATTACATGAAATTTGCTGTTTTCCACCATAACTTTTGAAATCTAAGTTTTTAAGGAACAAATTATAGCCTAAGTTGTTCCCCGATTATGTAGCTATCTATGGGGAAAAAATGGTCGAAATCCCTCCAGTAGTTTTGACGTTTACCCCGGACATCCGGACAGAGCTTAGACCTTTATGTATAAAGATAAGGATGCAACTCCTAAGAAAGCAATAAATGTCATGCTTGCTCCAGAGAGGCCTTGATTCAAATTTTACATTGTGATTACTTTTAACATTCCTGTTGTTAGGCAAAGAATTTACCCAACAATGGATTTTATATTTAATCATTCAATGGGGAAATTACATGAAATTTGCTGTTTTCCACCATAACTTTTGAAATCTAAGTTTTTAAGGAACAAATTATAGCCTAAGTTGTTCCCCGATTATGTAGCTATCTATGGTGAAAAAATGGTCGAAATCCCTCCAGTAGTTTTGACGTTTACCCCGGACATCCGGACAGAGCTTAGACTTTTATGTATAAAGATAATCCGTTTTTAAGACATTAATTTCGAAAATTTTTCAGGGAAGTTTATTCGAACTATTTCTCCCCTTAACATTCCAAAAATCGCTTAAAAACTCGTTTTTAGAACAAAAATTTTGAAATTTTCCCTTATACGCGTTCATCTTCGAGTACTGACCGATCCCCTTTCAAAACCAGAATTTTATCACCTCATTATCTCCATATACAATGTATTTATTAAATATGATTGAAAATTTTGCTGGGAGAGAGAGAGAGAGAGATGGAGAGAGAAGCTTTGAGAAGCTAATTTCTTATGGGGAAAAAATTTAAGTGCTGTCTTGGGACCCAGTATTTAAAATTTCAACATTTTCGGTGCCCAAAAGCCCACCTTTTTCAGCGCCCAATTTCCCGGGCGCCCAATGCTCCTGGCACCCGATTGACGGCACCCAATCTTTCTAGACCATGTCCTAGTCGGTGTTATATGTGTGTGCGTAAGGCATGGACGTCACGGGCATCCATATGCAAAATTTTAAGGGGGGGGGGAGGGCTCAGATATTTTCTCCACGGTTTAGCAGGGTATTTTCCACATAGAAACCGATTTCAGTACAGGTTAGTTATTGAAATTTCGTATTTTTTTAATAACTTATTCATCAATGGCTGTAGAAGAAATGTTTTTGCATTTCTGCAAAGAAAAAAGTATTAAAAGCTAGGAGGCTCCAATTTCTAGGGCGGGGGGCTTGAGCCCCCACTTACCCGCCTCCCCCTCCATACGGGCACCCAAAGCGTAGGCCTTTGAACAACGCTGCTGGCGGAGGCCCAGGACCAGAGGAGTAACCCTGCGTGGATCGGGATCCAAAAATCAAAGGTATATCAACTGTAATTGTATAAGCAACTTGTTCATTACTTAAAAAAGAATTTGTTTCTGTAAATTGAAAGCTTTTGCAATCTTGCAATCATAGATAGCAGCCAGGCTCAGAGCCCAATTTCCCAATAGGCAGAGTAGGCAGCTGCTTAACGGCAAAAATTTCAAGGGCGGCAAATTTTGCTTTAATTACGTTTTTTTTAGCACGCTTTTATTAGCTTCACCTGTATGTATGTATGTATGTATGTATGTATGTATGTATGTATGTATGTATGTATGTATGTATCTTGTAACGGAACCTTGCAGCTCAAATTTCGGGAACTGGGACTTCCTGCGATCGGATTCTTTGGAAATTTGGCACGGGACCTCAGACCCGATGACAATGCAATATTCTATAATCAAATTAATTAATTAACTCTTTTAATTGTTAGTTTCCTTCAATTTTAATCAATATTTTGACATAAATCCAACAATGTGAAAAAGGGAAAATTCAAAAAAATACATTAAAAATGCTCGCAAAAATTATTTAAAAATATCTACAAAAACTTTTAATTTTTCTGCATCAGACAAAATGTGTTCCAATGTTCCAAGGTAATTAGAACATGAAATATAATTGTTTTTAACTAATTTCATGCAAAAATTTAGGTGAGCCTTCAATTGGAAATTCATTGCTGATCAGACCATTGTTGAACAAAACTTTTATTCAAATGCATCTCAAATTTTCAAAGTAATACTAGCTGCGTGCCCGACGTTGCACGGGCTACCTAAAAAATGTAAGAGCAGTCCAGTTGATGCTTTTGTAGTACACTGACACTAGTTTCTAACGCGTTAAGGAATAAATAAATGCGCGTAAAGCAAGGTTTGCAAAACACCAGTAAAACATATTTTTGCCAAAACACCTCATCAACGTTAATAATCGTTATCAATGATACAAGTTATGAGTACATTTTCAGTCAGCACAAAAGGGGAAAATATATGCATTATCAACTATAATATTTACTCACGTTAAACTGAATTACATCTGATAGACTATATCGGAAATATTTATGCACAATAACAATCCGCTTTTTACATAAAATAGTCTACTACCCGGCGTTGCCCGGGTGTTTATTAATGCAACATACCACTCAGATAAATATTTGGATGGATTCTATCCACATGGTCGTACAAGAATTACATCAATCCGTTTTCCAGGTACAAACCCTCAAAGAACTCAAATAACTTGTAAATCACTCATTTACTTTACGACGTGCACGGTCCTCCTCGAAAATGAAAGTTATGTCATGTGACGCGTATTTAACAATCAGGCTTGAACAAAAAAAAAAAAAAAAAAACAGCAAAATTTTGCTGCAGATTACGGCAAAATAATCGAAAAGTAAACAACTTAAACACCCTGATTACAGGAAAAGCCTCAAAACAAAAACAAGAATTTTACCTGTTCATATTCGAGAAAAAGAAATGGCAACAGATCTTTCATCTCAATGATTTTCTTCACGCTGTAAATTTTAATAAAAGCGTTCATCCGGAAAGTTGAGTTGAAGCACTGAATAATAATTTGAATGGAGGAAAGCCTTCGAAAAATATGGATTTTATTTTGAAATCTAAGAGTCATAATTAATAATTTTTAATTGATATCTCCGCTAATTATTATCGGAGGATTATGTTAAATAGCCAAACATGAAGACGGGAAGATGACGAATCCATCGATACCTGGTTCGATGGTCAGTTCACTGTCATTCGGGAGAAGAAGCTTGGACATAGATAGATAGATAGATAGATAGATACTCAGATTTTATATGTATAAGACTAGCTGCGTGCCCGGCGTTGCACGGGCTACCTAAAAAATGTAAGAGCAGTCCAGTTGATGCTTTTGTATTACACTGACACTAGTTTCTAACGCGTTAAGGAATAAATAAATGCGCGTAAAGCAAGGTTTGCAAAACACCAGTAAAACATATTTTTGCCAAAACACCTCATCAACGTTACTAATCGTTATCAATGATACAAGTTATGAGTACATTTTCAGTCAGCACAAAAGGGGAAAATATATGCATTATCAACTATAATCTTTACTCACGTTAAACTGAATTACATCTGATAGACTATATCGGAAATATTTATGCACAATAACAATCCGCTTTTTACATAAAATAGTCTACTACCCGGCGTTGCCCGGGTGTTTATTAATGCAACATACCACTCAGATAAATATTTGGATGGATTCTATCCACATGGTCGTACAAGAATTACATCAATCCGTTTTCCAGGTACAAACCCTCAAAGAACTCAAATAACTTGTAAATCACTCATTTACTTTACGACGTGCACGGTCCTCCTCGAAAATGAAAGTTATGTCATGTGACGCGTATTTAACAATCAGGCTTGAACAAAAAAAAAAAAAAAACAGCAAAATTTTGCTGCAGATTACGGCAAAATAATCGAAAAGTAAACAACTTAAACACCCTGATTACAGGAAAAGCCTTAAAACAAAAGCCTAATTTTATTTCTTTATATTCGAGAAAAAAAATTGCAACAGATGTTTCTTTTCAATGATTTTCTTCACGCTGTAAATTTTAATAAAAGCGTTCATCCGGAAAGTTGAGTTGAAGCACTGAATAATAATTTGAATGGAGGAAAGCCTTCGAAAAATAGTGATTTGATTTTGAAATCTAAGAGTCATAATTAAAAGTTTTTAATTGATATCTCCGCTAATTATTATCGGAGAATTATGTTAAATAGCCAAACATGAAGACGGGAGGATTACGAATCCATCGATACCTGGTTCGATGGTCAGTTCACTGTCGTTCGGGAGAAGCTTGGACATAGATAGATAGATAGATACTCAGATTTTATATGTATAAGACTAGCTGCGTCGCCCGGCTTTGCACGGTCCACCTCGAAAATATAAGTTATGTCAAGTGACGCGAGTTCAACACTCAGACTTGAACCAAAAAAAAAGGCCAGCGAAATTTTGCGGCAGATTGCGGAAAACTCCCAAAAAGTAAACATTTTAAATCCCCTGTGATTACAGGAAAAGCCTCAAAACAAAAACAAGAGTTTTACCTGTTCTTATTCGAGAAAAAAATGGCAACAGATCTTTCATCTCAATGATTTTCTTCACAGCTATACATTTTAATAAAAGCGTTGTTGCGGAAAGTTGAGATGAAGCACTGAATAATAATTTGAATGGAGGAAAGCCTTCGAAAAATAGGGATTTGATTTTGAAATCTAAGAGTCATAATTAATAGTTTTTAATTGATATCTCCGCTAATTATTATCGGAGGATTATGTTAAATAGCCAAACATGAAGACGGGAAGATTACGAATCCATCGATACCTGGTTCGATGGTCAGTTCACTGTCGTTCGGGAGAAGAAGCTTGGACATAGATAGATAGATAGATAGATACTCAGATTTTATATGTATAAGATAAATATGATTTCCGCAAACATACGTCGATGACTCACAGTAGCTTCCCATCGGGGTGCCCTGGTCTTAACTTTAAGATATTACCTCGCACTCGTTTTATAAATAATTTCGTCGCCTGATAATTCTCTAACATAAGACCAAAAAACAGAAAAATAAAATAATAGTTTAAGAAACTAAAAAAACACGCTTTCGTAGCAAAATGAACTAAAAAGGGAAAAATAATCTTTGAATGATAGTAGTTGACAAATCACTTAATTTTAATGTAATACGAAAAAGCGTTTGGGGCTTCTTATCAGTTGTCCTGAATTTCTTCCATTTGTTGTCCAAGCAAAAATGTAAATAGACAGCACCCCACGCTGTTTTGTATTACATTAAACTTAAGTGATTGGTCAACTATTATCATTCAAAGATTATTTTTCATTTTTTAGTTCATTTTGCTACGAAAGCGTGTTTTTTTAGTTTTTTAAACTATTACTTTATTTTCTTTTTTTTTTTAATTATTACTCTTGAAACTAGTATTCTTTCATTTTCCACAGTGACATCCTTTCTTGCAATTTAATAATGTTTACTTTCACTCATCGTATGAAAATGAAATATTTTTCAAGCATGAAAATAGATGTGTGTAAAACAATAAGTGTGAAGACGAATAGCGGGGTCGATTGAAGAAAAGCAAGTGTCATTGCCTTTGACCAGAAGCTCCAACAAGATTGGAGTTTAACAAAGATGTTTAGTGCCATAGTAAATTTTATTCAATTATGTTATCTTTAGTGATTGACGTGTATTTTCTCTTCTACATTATTAATATTTATAAAAAACTTTTCGCTTAATAGTAGTAAGTCTGAGCGGCAAGTGAAATTGAGTGACGAGCGAAAAAGGCTGAATGATTTTAAATGAAGAAAGCATGCTCTCAGATGAAAACAGATGAACAAAAAGGAGTCTTCAAAAAATTTTTAAAAAGTGATACATATTTTTCAAGTGGGAGATTTTCAAAAGCAGAATCTTTGGACTTTTTGGAATGTAATCCAATAGCAATTTAAAAGTGAAATACCATCGAACAATGATGAGTGGTTAGAAACGTTGAGTGAGTGAACGTAATAACACAGAGGAAATTATTTAACTCGTTGATTCATAGATGAAACAATTTTCAATTTGCCGAATGATAAAATACAAGCATGCAGGAATATCATACAGTCAGAAAACCTAAAGGATGGAACGTTAAGCATCATTAAAAAACCATTTTAAAATTTAAAAAAAAAAAAATCTCAATGTTTTAATTTTGTCCCTAAATTTTCCTAATAAGTAGTTTTGGGGGAGGTCACATACGTTTTTTTTATTCACGAAAATGTTTCCTTTTTTTGAGCAATAACATTGCTTATTGACTGTTTTGAATTCCTATGATTTCATTTCCCCCCCCGCCGCCCTCTGCAGCACCACCGTCCCCTCCCGATGCTGCTCCTCTGGCAAAAACCGTCTCCAGGTTGCGTCCATATCCTACACACACCTACACACTCACACCTACACACACACACGAATACATACACACACCATCACATTTACCTACACACACGCACACCATCACACACACACCTACATACACCTCCACACACACATACACACACACACGCACATACACACACACACATACACAAAGCACACACAACACACACACTCGTGATTGCGAAAAACATAATTTGAATTCAAGATGTCAAAATTCTTTTTTTTTTTTTTTGAGGGGAGGGGGGGGGGGTAGACAGCAGATTTTAGATCTGCTTAGAGGTGGCGTGGAGATAAATCCGACTCTGGCCAGGCTTTGAAACACTTTTTGCTTTTTTTTTTTTTGATGCGATCATTTATTTTTACTTTCTCTTACAAAAAAGGAAGTATTGTATTCGCAAAAAAAATTTTACTCAAAAATCGACCTTAATTTCCATTTTACTCACCCCCGAATGAATATTGAGTTTTTTTTCCACTCGACCACAAGTGGATAAGTGCCTAAGAACGTATAGACACGCGAAATATCCATAATGACGATTCCCGAGTTAATTACAACGAATTTTCTCGTGACGAATGTATGTATATACGTATGTGTGGATGTGCGTATGTGTGGATGTGCGTATGTGTGGATGTGCGTATGTGTGGATGTGCGTATGTGTGGATGTGCGTATGTGCGGGTGTGCGTATGTGCGGATGTATGTCGCATAACTCAAGAACGGAATGTCCTAGAAAGTTGAAATTTGGTACGTAGACTCCTAGTGAGGTCTAGTTGTGCACCTCCCCTCTTGGTTGCATTCAGGTGTTTCTAAAGGGGTCTTTTGCCCCTTTTTTTGGGAGAAATCAATGTTAATTTCGATGTAAACTCAAGTGTGTTATAATTTGGCGAACACTTGGCGATATATCGCCAGTCTTTTGGTCGCCAGGTTTTGTCGCCAACTTGGCGACAAATTTGGAGATTTTTTTAAAAATCTGTTTCAATTTGGCCACTGTTGGTGATATTTAGGGTGTAGACTATTGAATCACATTAAAATTGCCAGTAATGGGGAAATGACATTAAATTGGAGTAAAAGGAATCATGTGATGCACGCATCAGCTCGTTTCTTTTCGAATTTCTATGCTTCTTAAAATTTTCCTCCACGTTTTTAAATAATGACTAAGAGGCAAACACACCAGAGTGTCCAATGCTTGGTGGTGTTTTAGTAGTGCCCACTTCAAGGTTTATATTTGAAAAAAAAAATGATTCCAGGTTTCCAATGGATTTAAACGTGCAGTAAGGAGGCCTTTTTGCTCTCTCTAAGATAATTTAACTGGCCTTTTGAGATTTGAATATCAAAATTCTTCATATTTGAATTTGGCATCTTTCAAAACAAAAATATGACCTTTTTACTGTATTAAGATTTGGAAAACATTTTAGTGTTTCAGCTCAAAATTTTGAAATTTTGAGGTCATACTTCTCACAGAATATATTTGATTCGGAAAAGATTTTATATCTGTAATGTCCATGGGGATTGGCTATTTTTGGCAGGTCGCTTCGAAAAAAAAAGTGCAAAACGAGGCACCCTAACTTGCAATGATGACTGGGATTTAAGGTTTAAGTTTCTCAAACAATGACCTCATTCGGAACCACCGCGACGGTAACGCCTCATTATCGATTAAAAAAAATAAGTAAATAAAGAGCTTATTGTAAAACTTCAAACCATTTCAAACACATGGAAAAATGTTACATTGCGCTATCTCGATCAGGGTCCGTCCGTCAATCATCTCACGCTTTGACAAGGGAAGAAGTGTGACACAACGCATTTTTTTTAACAATACGCTTATGAAAAACAGCGTGACATATGACAAAGTGTTATAACAATGTGAAAATTAAAAACTATATCCCGTCTTTATGTTCAATTATTTTTTTTTTTAAATCAATGGTAAACATTTCTCTCTCATATGTATATCTGTTTGAACACGTCAGATTTTACGAGAAGTTTCTCGCTAGAAATAAAGAAGCAATTTGCACCCGTCATGCCGTGGGTGAGTTTCTAGTAAATTAATTAAACTCCATTCGAAGAGTTTGAAATTTTGTATGAAGTTCCAAAATACATTCCGCTGTGTTTAAAATCACACACAGCAAACTGCCTTGCTCCAGCTCCGTTCTGGCTTCTAAGAAAAGCTCCGTGCCTCGGCTTCACTCTAGTTCTCTGCTATAAGTTTAAAATGTTTTGTCGGAATATGAAACAGGTAACAGCATTTCAAGTATCGGAACAGAAATGAGGAAAAAACATTTTGCTAGTACGTTTTCATTTTTAGAATATAAAGTTCCATTATTGTATACTTCTGCACGCACAATCACAATTATCGATCTTATTATGTCTCAGAAAAGAACATCTGCTCAAACAACTTACTCGGTTATAACATTATGTCTTTTAAAGTCATACCTTCAGAAAAATGAAAATCCATGGAAAATAAATTGTATCGATTATTTACAGAAAAGTTATCTTGGAATCAATCTTGAATGAAAAATTCATTGAAGAGTTGCTTACTCCCGGAATGGGAAGTTCGGGCGTCGTTCAGTGGGCACGAGATTTTTTGGGCGCGGGAATGTCGGGCCCCAGCTCATTAGGTTTTTACGAAATTAAATAGAAATTAATCGTTCCCTTGATGATAAGATGGATATTAGTCAGCCTTTTATCCTAATTTCTCGTCAAAATGATGTATGCTAGCTAAATCCATCAGGTCAGTAATAATGGGGTCGTTTCCAAAATTTCAAAAGTATTTTTTTTTGAAAGAGCATGCTTAAAAACATAGGATCTGACCATTTTTTAAATAATTTGTTTAAGTTTAATATTTAAAAAAAATTACTTGAATCGGTGAGCTTTCATTGTTTACATTTCTTGGCGATGACATCACAAATGGAGAAATGCCATTCTGTGTTGCCACTCACAGAGCTAAATATTTAATTCGCATCTTTACTCACGTGTATTGGCAACGACATGGTTGTGGTTGATAGCAAGCGTGGAGAGCAATTTTAATTCGCTGCTTGATTATCATAACGTGGAAACGTAGTAGAAAGATGCGACGAAAAGCATCTGTTGGTCGCTGGTAAGTGGACTGTATAACTTATTTTGAGAAATAGCTGAGGCTGACACAATTGTAGTTTTGCTTGGTTTTATTAAAAAACAATTATATTATATTGTATTGTACTGCCGCCGCAGTCTTACAGTTTCCGCTCGTCCCAGAGACCGCAGTATAAAACTGCAATCCCAGAGGCGTTGCCACAGGAAAAGTATAAATATATGAATTTGCATATTCACAGTAAAATACATACTCCCGGCGTTGAAATTGATAGATTTCAAAAATATTTACCAATAAAATTATCAGTAAAATACCATAAAATACACAGAAGTAAATTGAACAGATATAAAACTCAATTACAATCAAAACATTCAAACATGAAAATATGTATACACAATAAAGCAAATATACTTTACACTGAACTCTTTCGATTTGATTTCTGATTATTAAAAGTTCTTCGTAAGAAAAAATCAATTTGCCCATTGCGCGTTTTAAATGAAATTTAAATGATTTGACACCACTTTCCCAAATGCCTCCAAAATGAGGAGATTTGGGTGGGATAAACCTCCATTTTATTCTTTCAATAGAAAGAAATTTTGATAAAATCTCATCTGGTTGACTCACTAACTTATGCAAGCGGTCGAGCTCTTTGTGAGCACCGATATATGTTCTTGCGTTATCACTGAATAAAACAGCACATTTTCCACGACGGGATATAAACCTTTTCAATGATGCAATAAATGAATCAGACGTCAAATCCGACACAATTTCAAAATGAACAGCACGGGTTGATAAACATACAAATATTGTAAATACCTTTTGAAATGCATCTCTAAATTGATATTGAATTTTAATATAGAATAGACCTGCGAAGTCAGTGCCAGTATTCAAAAAGAGAAAGGTTTGTTTGCAGCTTCCGGGTGGGAGGTCTCCCATTTTATGTTCTAAAATTCGTGGTTTGTATTTTGCACAAATCACACATTCATGTAAATTTTCCGAGAGAGATCTCTCCCCTGAATTATCCAAAATTTTAATGTAAATGCATGCAATCGTGCTTGCACACCTAGATGGGAAATTCTAACGTGTAAATCTAATAAAATAAATCTTGATAAATTATGATGTTTAGGCATTGCTATTGGATGCTTCGCATCAAAGGATAATTCGGAATTTGATAAACGACCTCCAAGTCTTTTGATATTTAAATCTTTATCATGAAAAGGTAACAATTTTAATTTACCTGAGATTTTAACCGGGTTTCCCGAATTTAGCTGCTGAAAGTCATTATTAAGACATTCATGCTGGACAAACGATAAAAGTTTCAATTCACTGGCAGTGACCCCATCTGCAGTAAAAGGTTCAACTTTCTTCATTTCATTCTTGCAGTTATAAATGAACCTAAGAATATAACTAATTACATTAATTAATTTTCGATAATTATTACTCAAATTCGGGAAATTTACCAAAAGCACATTTTTTGTAACAATTAAAACAGTTTCAAGAGTATCTTTCAGTTTACTGAAATATAACGATTGATTAAGATCATTCAGTTCAAAATAATGTTCACTTAATAGAGGTATAAAAATCTCTGGTTCTTCCCACCTCTGCTGATTTGACAAGAGAACACTTGCATCTTGTCCACGGGAGATAATATCCGCTATATTATCTTTGGAAGAGGTATGTTGATACTGGTAATTTCGATCCATAGGTTGACTTACCTTCATTCTATTGGATACAAACGGCTTCAACTTCTCGGGAGGGGTTTTAATCCAGGTGCGAACAATGGTCGAGTCACTATACAAGTAAATATGATCTATTGGCAACTGTAATATGGGTACAATCTTGGATGTAAGTCGCGCTAACAGAAGGAACGCTGACAACTCCAAACGAGAAATTGTTGAGGTCTCTAGAGGAGCTACAGCTAATTTACTGCACAAGAGACTCGTATTTGCGTATCCAAACGCATCTGTCGATTTCAAGTAGACAACTGCACCAAAAGCTTGTTTTGAAGCATCAGCAAATCCATGTAGTTGAATAGTAATTGCTTTAGGAAGAAGACTGTACCTTGGAATTTGCACTTGATTTACAAATAAAAGTCGTTTTAAAAAACTCCACCACTCCTTAGGGGGATAAGGATCCGACCAGTTGTGTAACAACACCCAAAGTATCTGAAGGAACATTTTTTCTTTCGAAGTGAATGGTTGTATTGGACAATGGGGTTTAAAAATTCTAGAAATCGTAAAAAGAACTTCACCTTTCATGTAATTTTCCTTGAGATTCACTGTCACTTTAAATTTAAAATAATCCGAATTTGAACGCACCATTTCCAATTTCTTGCCAGTCATTTCTTGAGGTGTAAACGAATGTTCAAATTTTGTGTGTAGTAAGTCGGGATAGTTAGACATCGATTTATGGAATTCCATTTCTTCTTTATGCAAAACTTGAATGAGATCAGACTGTTGGAACTTTGCCTGATCCAAATTTTCCGAACCTGACAGAACGTCATTGACACAAAAGTCCCCGCGTGCGACTTCACATGCATCGGGAAAATCTTCATGTCCTTCATCTTTCAAAGTCCTTCGAGTGCGAGTGGCAAGAAATGGCGAATGTCTCTCTGCGACATCTCTGGAGCTTCTCAAATTGCTTAATGACCTACTCTTTTCCTCTATTGGAAGTTTTACTATATCTCTACCAGAGTCATCGCGTTTAGCCGTTTTACTGAAATATTCCTCGCTATACAACTCTTTAATAGAAACATTCTGCTTTACCCCACTATTTTCAGGTTTCTGACCTTGAAGCACACTGACGAGTGACGCTTCTTGTTTGTACGAAAATTCTTCTGCCGCGGAAAACGAGTTAGCATTTTCATTTGAAGGTGCCAATTTACCGCAATTATTGCCTTTTTCATAATGTAGCAATGTATTATGCCTTTCAAAGCATACAGAGCATTTGAATGTTGATCGACAATCAGCTTTGTGTTGCCTTAAACAATTTCTACACAGTTTATGATTCTTAACAAATTCTAAGCGCTGTGAAATATCTAAATTGTTAAACTGCTTACATTTAAATAAAGAATGTTGTTCATTACACATAATACAAAGCTTAATGTTTTCATCGGCATTAATCAATAAATTTCTGGGTTTTGACGTAGGATTTTGAAACTCTTTTACATTTTTGTTAGAAATATTCGTATTTAATTGATCAAGCACATTAGATCTATTATCTATAAATTGTAATAATTCATGTAATGACAGAATTTCTTTAGTAGCTACAGATAATTCGTATGCCCTTCTAGAATCTTTGTCCAGCTTTTGAAGAACGATGTTCGTTATTATCGCATTTGAAAGATCATTACATTCTAAATTAAGCGCTTTTAAGCCTCTTAAATTCTTTTTAACTTTATCAGATAAATTTCTCAATAATTTTGAGTTTTCGAAATTTATTTTTTCTAATCCCAATATTTCCTGACTATGGAGATCCACTATTGTACGTTTATTTTCGTACCTAGCCTCTAATGCACTAAACAAGGATTTAAACGTGTCCTCACTAGCTTCTAACATTTTTGCTTCACCTTGTAAGGCAGCTTTTAAATGTAACAATTTTTGAGTTTCTGAAATGTTTTCATTAGCAGAAATCATGGATTGAAACTGACCCTTAAAGTTAGCAAATTCTTCAATTCTACCGCTAAATTTAGGTAACGGGATAGTAGGCAATTTAGGAGCCAAATCAAACTTTAATGAATTGTTAGCGCTAAAGTCTTCAGTGTTAGACTTATCCGTTTTATCAATAAACCCAGTAAGGAAATATTTAATGTTTACCTCCAGAGTGTCGCAGATAGAGTCCAATTCCATGAAGATTTCATCACACTCGATTTTTTTTTTTTCATCCAACTTTAACTCACCGTATAACTCGAAGAGCCTTTTCAATTCTTGTTTTAATTCCGAGATATCACGTAATTTACTTTCGCATTCAACTTTAGTCTTCTCACACAATTCTTTATCTTTCTCATCAAATTTAGTTATAATCGTGAGCTTTGCCTTTACGCGTCCCCTTAATCGGTTCAACTCAGCTTTATTATATGTTTTAGCCATTTTATTATCCGGCTGCTGGACCATATGTTGGTCGCTGGTAAGTGGACTGTATAACTTATTTTGAGAAATAGCTGAGGCTGACACAATTGTAGTTTTGCTTGGTTTTATTAAAAAACAATTATATTGTATTGTATTGTATACATCATGCCGCCGCAGTCTTACAGTTTCCGCTCGTCCCAGAGACCGCAGTATAAAACTGCAATCCCAGAGGCGTTGCCACAGGAAAAGTATAAATATATGAATTTGCATATTCACAGTAAAATACAGCATCATTTGTGACATCATAAAGACCACACCTTGTTTGAAAAATTGGACATTTTAAAAAATTAATTAAAAAAAAAACTGCTGGGAAAATGAAAGTATTTTCTGGGCCCATGTTTTTTTTTTTTTTTTGCTCATTCTATCCATTTCAATGACTAAAAGTAGTACTTTTGACTGAAGAAAACCACTCCATTATAAAAAAAACAATAGAGTTTGATCACTTGTTTTTCTTCAATAAAAATAATATTAAACTTTATTGGGCCAATCCACGAAAAAGTCAATCCTGTGTCCCACACGTGACACCGTGATGGTTCATGTATTTCATTAAAGAGTAATAACTTTAAAGGATAATGACGAAATTTTTCGCTTAAGAAAAAACACATAAGTTTGTAGTTTGTTGAACAAAAAAAAAAAAAAAAAAAAAAATTTGTTCATTAATGTTTTAAGTATTATTTTAAATGAAATATATGAGATGTCACGTGTGGGACAAAATGACCGTTTCCCATGGAATGGCCCTATTCGTTTGCAAAACAAACTACAGGGTAACCATAACTAAATAATCCTATTTTAAAATTCGACAGTCGAAGTTACTGCAGAAATTTACAAAATTTTGTGGAGGACATAATGAAAAAATGGAAAATTGTTAGAACAAGCAAAAAAAAAAAAAAAAAAAGTTAAAAAATTCCCCCCACCAGAGAGCGTTTTTTCAGCAAAATAAATTGTATATTTAACATACATTCAGGATATATTTTTTAAAAATGTCTTGTAACTAAAACATATTTAACGTGACACAAGGACGACTCAGAGTAGCGGAGCTTGAAATTTCGAGGGGCGCGTGCTTCTTCAATAAAAATAGTAGTAATCATAATAATAATAATAATAACTTCATCGAAAAAAAACTTAGTTTTAATTTGAAAATTTATATTATGCTGAAAAATTTCCTGTAGAACAAGTTGATTTCATCCCTCACTGGACAGGGGATAAGTTGACAATGGACGGACATGACCAGCATGAATAAGAGCAAAATCTTAAAAGGGAATCCATTTGCTCTCTTTTTATCTCTTGGAGCTATCTACACTGCCCGGCAAAAAAAAAAAAAAAAGTTTGAATTCTGATATTTTGAATTCAAATTATGTTTTTCACAATCACGAGTTGCGACAGGACCCTACTCATTGGAGTTATTGTTTCTAGAAACTGCTCCTGTCCCCCCAAACCTGCCCCTTCTGGGCGGTTACGTGTGTATAGTTGTGTGTGTGTGTGTAGGCGTGCGTGCATGTGAAGGCTTGTGTGTGCGTAGACCTGTGCATGCACGTAAGCAAGTGTCTGTGTGTGTGTGTGTGTGTGTGTGTGTGTGTGTGTGTGAGCGTGCGTGTGTATAGGATATGGATGCCACCGACCAGGAGAAGCGGATTTCTGGGGACATTGCTCAGGACCGGAAAAACCGCGGCTTCAGAGGACGGTGGGTGGGAGTGCTGCAGAGGGAGGCGGGGGGGGGGTGAAATAAAATCAGCGTAACGTCAAGGAAAGTCAAATGAGAACAATAAGCAATCGTGATAACTCAAAAAAAAAAAAAAACTTTAAAATAAAGCAATAAATAAATACCTTTGTGCCGAGGAATAATAGGAAATATCCAACGTTGTTTAGCACAAATAAACAGATTACTTTTACTGGTTGTTTTACATCTAACAGCTCACCCCTCCGCTTTGAATTGGAAAAAGGGTTCCTTGAAACCCCGAAACACGTTTATTCAGTAATTTGTTTATTTGTACTAAACAACGTTAGGTGCTTACTATTACCCTTCAAAATGCTTCTGACATAATTGTTGCTGATTCTTAAGTAAAATGATCCCTTGATTCCAAATATGACCAACCGTTTTCCCCCATCACGTCCCACGTTTTGGAAATGGTGCCTCCAATTATTTTCAGCTTTCGACAATTTCATAGCTATTATTTTTATTTGGAGGGAAAGGGAGCATTATATTATACAATAACACTTTTATGAAGGGTTAGAGAGGTGCTAAGTTTGAAAGAATGAACATCTGAAGCAAGTTAGGAAATTCAAAGGGGTATTCCCCCCTTTTTGCAAAAACGCAATTGTAAACACAACAAAAATTATTTGCTAATTATCCTGTTATAGTATACTGCATCATTATTATAACACTGTAGCGAAGCTAGATTGTTTTCTTTGCATCAACACTGCTTTAGTAGAGAAACAACATTTACAGATTTCATTTTTTCGCCCTGAGAATAGGAATTTTTACTTGAGGAAATGTCGTTAGTAAACGGGTAATTTCCAGGATTATGTTATCTTGCATTCCAAACTTTTCAGTTTTAAAAATTTCACAACGGTTGCAGTTTGGCACTTTTGTTTTTTAAAAGATAAGACATGTATTTTTGTTAAGCTGCAAAATTATATAAAACATTTTAGAGATATTGAGGGTTAAATTTTAATTGGCTACACATTTTGTGATACGTTTTTTCTTAGTTTTCCTTGATTTTGAATCGTGAATCAGTTACTTAATTAATGCTACATTAAATTAATTATAAAATCAGAATAAATATACAAAAAATGCTTAAAGTACCGTAAACGCGGGCTACTTTGACCGAGGCCTTCGAGATAGGAAGGCCATCCAACTAGCAAATGACGTCATCGTTCGTCGATCCACAATGATATTGGGAAGTGAGCACTTCGATTAGTATTTTGGTTTAATTAAACTATCTGGTTTATTTATTATTGTCTTCTATTATTTCAGTAGCATTAAAAGTTCTACTTTTTCATTTGAAAACATAAAAAGGAACCGATAATCATACACTAAAAAATACACTGAGCTTAATTCATAGTATTTTACATAAAAACATTTATAAGTCTTACAAAGTATTCAAATAACTAAACACGATTTTATTTTACAATCATGTTAAAACGAAGTGATAAATAAAAACAGTTTTATTTTTCACTTGATTTTTTTTTTTTTTTTTTAACCTAATCGCATTTTAACTACTTGTATATTGTATTGAAACATTAACTCTTAAGAAGTATTCAAATAAATAAATGAACTTTCATTTTACAATTACATCAAAACAAAAAATAATTTTACCATTGTATTTGAATAAGAATTAAATGAAATTTAAAAAAAAATAAACATTTTTACTTAAATAAATGGGAAACATGACTGCAATATGTTTCAAAGACATAACATCAAATTTAAATACATAATACCAGATTATTAATATTAAATTAGCTGAGAAAATTTATGCTTTTAAAAAGACATGAATGCTTGGGTGCCATCCCCCAAACTAAACACTGCCCTACCCCCTTCAATTATGAAAACTTCAAGAAAAATACCCCAAAAACATCTCCCCCATCTCCCTTAAAATTTCAAGGGCACAGTTATTTAACTATAGCCGTTGAAAAGCTACCATTACTATGAGACTATGATTCCGACCCCCCCCCCCCTTCGGTGGGCACTCTCGAAAAATTACACAGGAATTCAACTTGAAAAACGTTAATTAAAGAATTTTACAACATCATGAATACTGTATGTTGTAGGGGAGACCGGGGCAAGATGACTATGTTAACAATTTTTGTTGTTTATTAATTTATTTTTAAAGATAGTAAAATTAATTTCGCATGAGCTGTTAGAATTGTCCTTTGTGGTATTAAATATATTACCATTTAATTTTTCAAATAAAAATAACGAAGGATATTTTTATTTTTTTCATGACCTTAACAAATCGTCATCTTGCCCCAGTACTGGGGCAAGATGACTTTGACCTTGGGGCAAGATGACAACGTTGAAAAAGGTTGAGCACATTTTATGTTTTGAATATGTTACCTAGTTTTAAAAATGATAGCTGTGTTTTTACATCTAACAAAGTATCAAATTAAGCGTAACCCATTGGAGCGTAATGTTGAAGTGTTAAGTTGTGCCTTGTGCAGCGAACAATAGACACAAGTAAAAATGCCATTTTCATAACTGGAATATGCCTCATGCCGCCACTCTTGACTTTTACAGCACTGGGTGCGTTCTTCTGTTGGAGGGTCACAATATTCCTCTTTACAAGCAGGGCATCTTATAACACCATTTTTTGAAGTTGATGCAAATGAATTGCTTGGCATGAATTGGACCTAATAGGCTTGGACCTAAAGGAACTTAGTTGGAGTTTTTTTACTCCCTTTTTTGCTTTACGAGCTTACTTCCCCTGCTTTTTTTAAAATAATCCTTTTTGTCCATCCGCTTTGCTCCTTGTTCTGACATTTCTTTGATGGGTGTGCTTGTAAGAATGTTTGAGATCAGCTTTCTGCCTTTTTTTTCTTTCCCACATTGTGTTGCTTTAGGCAATGCATTGAAATCAGAAACACTAACAGGCTTCTTTGGTGCATCGGAATCAGCATTTGCCATAACTTCTGCTTCGTCTGGAGGGTTTTTATTTTGCATTTCCACTCCCAAGGTCTTGAGTATTAGCACTATTATTCTCAGTTTAATCACCAACAACATCATAGTCCGCTATAAACAAGAGATAATGAATCTTGACTCCTTTATCGGCATTTCCAACTGTAGCTGGTTTGAAGTAAGCGGTGCTCAAAAGCCCACCAATTTTTTTGTCTGTGATAGTTTGTCCTAGATGAATGACCATAAAGTTGTCACATGCTTGGTTATAGTAGGTTTTTACTGGGCAGAAAAATGTCGCATCAGGAACTGGAGACGATGCGATGTGTGGGTTGGCAACCCAACCGCATGATAATGTTTTTTCACTGCAATATAAGATAGCCTGCAATGTTATGCGAGATTTATGATTGTCAATAATCAACAGAGCAGGAGATTCTTTACTTGGTTTAATTCAGTCAACTAGTCATTTGGTCAACTAGTTTATAAATAGCCTCTAGTCACCGGCTTTCGAACGACACCTCCATTGATTCAATGCGTCCTTTAACCTCAGAGGTGATAGAAGCGCAAGTTCGCGTGAACAAAAACACAGACAAATAAGCATTTACACGATTTAATAGAATGGACAACATAGTTAGTTTAATAATTTCCGAAACACGGAGCTCGTCATCTTGCCCCTCGTTACTGCCCGTCATCTTGCCCCAGACTGCCTGTTTGAACGGATTCTTCTCCATTGCCATAAGAGAAGGCGATTAATTGACAGTTATTCATGGTAACAGGTAGTATTTAAACTAAGTTACTCATAAATACTAAAGAGACACGATATAACTTATCTGTATTTGTAGCAGAGCTTATTTACAAATGCATAAAAGTTAGATCGTAGCAACGGTGAACAATCAGATCTTCAGAACTAACACAAATACGGCGATTTCAGCGTCTCTATACTGTTGCTGAACGAACAGCGGATAGGAGACCTTATAGTATGCAGTAGAAGCTGTTAACTGGGGGGAAACGGAAAAAATAAGACATTCGTCATCTTGTCCGGCTCGTCATCTTGCCCCGGTCTCCCCTACACCAAAAAAAAAAAAAAATATTCAATATCTAAGCAGACTTTTTTTTTTTTTTGAATTTGGCTACTTTTACATTTTTAGGTTTTTCTGCTGCTAATGATTCTTGTGTGTGGGGGGGGGGGGCTTCAATAGTTCATCATTTTAGGCTTTTGAAAAATTATTTTTAAAAGCATTAATTGATGACAAAGTAACCTTTTTCAAAAAACTTTTCATAGAATGACCATTTTAACAACTTTCTTCAATACTTAAAACCTTATATATGTTAACTTTAGATCAACATTTTGCTGAGTATGCTCTTTTAGGAATGTGAGAGGGGGAAGGGAGAGGATAACAAGAAGTATGACATCGCGCGTTGTTTATAACAATATGCTCATGTTTAACAGCGTTACGTGTAACAAGGGGGGGGGCGGCATTTGTTCAAAATTTTGCAACATACTTTATGGACAGCCCCTTAATTCAATTTATGTTACAGTTTCAGAGTTCCTGAAAGCTTATTAACAGAAAACCCAAGGAGTTCAAAAAATATTTAGTTCAAGACATTTTGCCCTTTTTAAGCATAAACAAACAAGCATAGAGCGTTTGGCAAAAACACGTTGCGTATCCACTGCTCAAAAGTAATCTTTCGTAAGCTCAGAAATTATGAATACCTTTAACTCAACCACAATTTGTGCATTAATATCATAAAACTTAAAGACAACACAGTAGAAAAAAACATATATTTTTTTTAAATTTACGCACAGAACCATCTTGTTTGAATAACATTGCAGGGGCGTAGTTGGGGGGAAATGTTTGAGTATCGAACCCACGACCTCCGGCGTTCAAAGCTAATCTTCTATCTCAGAACTACGGAAGCTCATCAAGGAATGTTTTTTGAACAAAATAACACATGCTAGCGTATGAAACAATTTAATCGAAACCGAAAATATAAGATTAGTTCAGTTAAAAGTCTGTTTCAATAAACTTGTTTACATACATATTAACTGAATATCAACACCAAGTTACGTTGCTTCTGATAGCAACAAGTATATTTGCAGAAAATTTTGACATATGTATCTCGTAGAACTAACTAGAGCCAAAGAAGACGTGTTCTTATTGGGAAAAATATTTATTTGAGAGAAAAACACATTTTACAAGAAGTTTGAGTCACATATATTTGTTTTAAGGAAAATTAATTTTTTTTTTAAAATGTGTGTGCATACCTAGTTATAGTCTCAAAAATTACCGACGGAAAAAAGTCATATTTTCATCAGTTCTGGAGGCTGAATAATTTTATTAAGATAACACCAATCGTAAAACGAAGGATTTAAAATTTTCAGTCACTTCCAAAACTTTTTGGTGCGTTCCATGCTCTCAACATTCGCTCCTTCTATCTTTCTTCTCTCGCATGAACAGCTAGCTGTCTTTGGGGGAAACCTGAGCTCTCATTCCGTTCTACAATTATAAAATTCCGTCAACTTTCCAACAAATTTAACAATATTTGTAAGAAGTAGATGCAACTGGGTGAACCCTTTTCTAAACCTCTTGCAACTTTTGATTTCTCTTCATTTTCCATAATAATGTCCTTAGTCGTAAGAAGGATAATACAGCAAATTAATTACGTGGAAAGTTCAGTATGTGAATTGTTTATTATTTTTATGCATGGAAAACTGAATAACACAACGTAAGAATTTATTTTCAAATATTTCCTATATTTGCATCAATATTTACTTTATAATCAGAGATCATACAAAATTGTATATATGGGCAATTTCATGAAACTAGGGACATCACAGTAAAAAAAAAATTCCTTGTATCAGTAATTTTTTTCTTTCATATGAAGTAAAAAAGACTGTATTTTCATAAAACTATGCGAAAAAAGTTATCAGCACGTTTTTTATAAGTTTTATAGTCAAATTTTGACAACACTTCTCAGTGCCCATGTTTCGTTGCATTAACGATTCTAAAAGCTACTCTTTTTTTTTCACTTAGGAAATTAATTGCTATGTCTACAATCTTATTTTTTCTTGAAATGTGATTTATCTAGGAAGAGATTAGACCAACAAAGAAACTTTAAACTGTTATAATTGTCTTGTAGCAAATGTTTTTAAATTAGGGTTCATACTAATGTAACATCAGTCACAAAATTGTATAAAAGTTTGCATTGCTTAAACAAAAACAAACCCAAGTTTGTAAAATGTCATATTCTCTTCATTTATGATGATAACTTTAGTATTAAACCCTTAAATATTTAGAAATAGTTGATTTAATTATTTAAAACTTATTTAAAGTATGTAACATCAGTCACAGTAACGTCAGTCACATTTCTGTTTTCGTTAATAAACCTCAAACAAATTGCACAAATAGCATTGACTGCTGCAGAAAGGCAAAAAAAGAGGCGATATAAATTAAGAAATAAAGGAAAATCTGAAAATCACGAAAAGTAAAACAAAGTAGAAACTCAAAAGAGTGGATGATAAAAAATAAATAAAATAATTTTTAAAAATCTAGCATAATTACCAAAGTTGGTTTAGAATAAAATTAAAAAGAGAAATTAGGTGAAGAAATAGAACAAGTATAGAACAAATTTAAAGTACTGAAGTCCCAGTTTAAATTAGCAACTGCATTGCCTCACTTTTAAATAATGAAACTTTGGTAAACTTCATTTTAAATTTGGTAAAATGTGTCATTCAAAGCGCTCTTTGTTATATTTTCACAAAAGAAAACAGCTGCTGTAAAAAATTTTCTGGCATGAAATTTGATAAACAGATACTCCTAGTTCTTCATGCAGTACGTTTGAATAAAAGTGCTATATTATCCATACAGAAATATTTCTAAATGTCATAGCTTCATGCAAATTCCAGAGCTATCACCAATCATGTTATAAAGAGTTAGATTCGAGTGATACTTTTTTCTTTTATTCGAAATCTGTATTAGGTGTTTAGCAACGACCCTTTTTTTTACAGTAAAGGAGGGAATCACTTCCAGCAGAACATGCTCCAAAATTGTTGACTTCAAATGGAGAACGGATTCTTGAAGAATATGAGAAACAATTGTATCACGAGAAGTTAGATGCATTGAAACTGAAAACTAGGAGTATTTAGTAACTGTCACCGTTCAAGCAGTAAAACATTGGAAATACGTAGCCTGTCAATGTGGATGAAATTTGTTATTTAGATGAGATAGGTTAAAATATTTATCACACTAGATGTAGTAAAGGCAAGCTGACTTTTTATTTTGTGAAATACATCAAAAATATAACTTTTAAAACTATATAAATGAACTTTTCTAGTATTTTAAATACAATTTTACAATTTTAAATGCTAATTTTATTTTCAGGGAGAAATAATTTATAATTACAGCAATTTATTGTAAATGTAACATCAGTCACAAAATCTTTGTATCATCAGTCACGGGTGGTAAATAATTTTTATACTTTTAGTTTTTAAGTTATTTCAATAAAACAACGTGTTTTCATCAAGACTAAAATCTCTAGTTTAAGGGGAAGAAATCTGTTTAGGTTTTACGTTATTAGTTTGAAGAGAATTTCAAATTATACATTAGTCACTTTTCTCAATGTCTCTTCTGCGTAACATCAGTCACGTTTTTTTATTCCCCTTAATTTCATACAAAATGTCTTCCCTCAAGTCTGAAAACAAATGTGGGGGCAGTGATGTACCATATCATGATATTTTAGATCAACTTCAGAAGAAACAAATTTAATTTCAAGACAGCGCTGAATTTATAAGTTAAAAATAAAGTCAAATTGTAACGTCAGTCACCGTGGACATACCCATATGATTGATGCTCAGATTGCTGATAAACGTAAAACTAGACTAGCTAATATTTTGAATTTACAAAATATAAAAATTAATTTCTGAAACTATTACAATTAACTTTAAACTAAATTAAACACACAGCCCCTCCACATATGCGCGCGCGCTAACACACCAAATTTATTTCGTAGTTTTAAGATTTCACGTCTGTCGACAGTCCCAAGACTGCCTAATTTATTTATTTTTTTAATTTTTTATTTTTATGAGTAATCTGATGAATATACAAAAGCTAAAACCAATTTGATCATGAACGAACGATATGTATTAGGTTATGAACCTAATAAGGGTGGTCTTATTTGGCGCACGTACCTTATGTAATATAGATGGACTATACGGACTAGGGTCCACACAGTGAGAAAACACCAATTTTTAAAAAGGGCGTCACGATTGGAAAAAGTTTGCGAACCCCCATTTGTAGCATTGTAGGGAGCAGCGGTTCCCAACCGGTGGTTCAAAAACCGCTGGGGGTTCGCGAAAGGTTTTCAGGGGTTCGCGAAAAAAAATTGTAATGGCAAAGTTTTAACATGCCTGTTTCTGATGAAATTCAAGTGGTTTCAATCAAATTTTGCTCCTTTTTTATACATTTGTCTCTCACACATTCTTTACTCTTATGAAAACATTACTTCATAAAACATTACATGGAGCATATGCGAATCTCTCAACTATTTTAATGTTCATTTTTTCCTTTACCATTTGAATTCGACGAAGAGCTGTCGTTCTTGTCTTGTGTTGAGTCAAAAATGTATAAAACTGAGATCACGCTGTTTGTTGCTATAATTTTCTCATTACATAGACTAAAATTTACTTCGAGCTTTATTGGCGAAAAAAAGAAATTGGCGGAATTTGGAAGGGGTTCGCAAGGGGGAAAAAATTGCATCTTACTACTATTATATATGCGAAAGTTTGTCTGTATGAATCTTACTACTATTATATATGCGAAAGTTTATCTGTATGGATGTATATGGATGTTTGTTACTCTTTCACGCAAAAACTACTGAATGGATTTTGATGAAACTTTACAATAATATAGCTTATGCATCGGAATAACAAATAGGGTAGCTTTCGTTCCGTTATGGGGGCAAAACCCCCTTAAGGGGGCAATAAAACACAATTTTCGTATAAATTCTCTAATATGGGGATGAAAAAATACTTGCACATATCAACATTATATGTCCATCGAAAGCTCTAATTTTTCTGCTGAAGACGGCACCTGTTCGAAATTTCTAAGTAAAATAAAACACGAGTTATGAGCTTTTTATTTCCATGTTCGAAGGCTTTCCTTAACTCCAATGCAATATTTAGTGTATCATCTCAACTCCCTGTCGATAGCGACTATTGTTGTATTGTTTACTATCTTTTCTTTTCGTGACTGTTCAAGGCTTTTTCTCAAGTCAAATCTTGAAGTAAGATTTTTGCACAAGATTGGCAATAATACATGGATTCGGATGATTATTTTCCATTTTAATGCAACTTTGAGGCAATTAATGTTTTTTTTTTTTTAATTATTATTACTTATTTGTATTGACTGGGTATTTAATCGATCAGCTGGAATTCAAACTTTTTTTGTGAAATCATTTCAATAGCTAAGGCATTTGGCATTTTTTCAACTGTCGCTGTTTTTGAAGCTAAAGACTACGCATTACTGTTTCTTGGTTTTCACAATGTAACCAAATATCGCCATTTCTTTAATATTCCTTTCTTTCAATTTGTTAACACGTAAAATAATTCGCCAACTAAATTAATCAAATCCATAAACAGCGCAAAAACTTCCATTACTTTCTCTTTGCACATAATTTCAAACAATTGCCAAATTTTTACTGTTTATTCAAAACATTTCGGGTAGCATCATTTTAAAATCACACCAGAAGTATCTCTGTATTTGGCGACTCTATCTCTTCGATGAAAATTTGTAACACACAGTTTTTACAAAGTAGGGAGGAGGAGCCTCATTTAAGGTATCCCAAAACGATTAATGCAAATTTAATAACATTTTAAATCGCAGTAAGGGATTACTGGCAGCTACACTTCTTAAACGTTTGTACTTCAATAGGAACATAGAAAAGGTTTTAGACTATGTTAAAAAAAGAAAAAAAAAAAGAAAATTAATTTGAATTCTGAAATTTTGAATCCAAATTATGTTTTTCGCAATCACGAACTGAGACAGGACCCTACTCATTGGAGTTATTGTTTCTAGAAACGGCTCCTGTCCCCCCCCCCCAAGCCTGCCTCTCCTCCTGGGCGGTTACGTGTGCATAGTTGTGTGTGTGTCGTAGACCTGTGTGTATGTACGTAGGCGTGTGCGAGTGTATGTGTGTGAAGTCGGTGTGTGTGTATGTGTGTGAACGTTGCGTGTGTGTAGGACATGGACGCCTCCGACCAGGAGATCGGATAGCTCAAAATCGGAGCAGCCGAGCCGCCAGGCCAGCAGAAGACGGTGGGCGGTGGTGCTGCAAAGGCTTCTGGTCCAAGTTGAAAAAGGCACGGACACCAAAAACGGTCAAATGAGAACAATAAGCAATCGTGATTGCTCAAAAAAAAAAAAAAAAAAAAAAGATAAGTCTTTTTAAACAAGTGAAGTTTAATTTTATATTTTGGAAATTCCTCAAATTTGTATATGCTTAAGTATCGTTTTTTCGTTTCTAAAAGAGTACTATTTTGTTCTTCATACTTACTGCCATTTTACTTTTATGGGTAAGGAAGAAGCTCTATTTTTAATTACGTCAAAGCGGTGTGTGTTTTGAGTTATTTCAGTTACAGCAGAGAATGAATAAAAGTAGCGATTGTTTCTCATAATTATTACAGACCTAGGCATCGCCGGGTATTTTCGCTACGTATAATTATCTGGTAACTAAATAAATTTATTAGAGACGTACCGAGTACTCGGTAACTACTCGGTACTCGGCGTACTCGGCCAATTTGCCGAGTACTCGGTACTCGGCCAAATTCTGCGCAGATACTCGGCCAATACCGAGTAGGTTGCAAACAATTGAATATTGTCCAAAACTGATACTAAAATTTAAAAAAAAAAGAGCAAGCATTATATTCTGCAATAATCTATATATATAATTCGCTTACGTGCCGGCAAATGAAGGGGTGAATTTCTAAACCTCTGTTGGCAACACTTCGCCGATAAATCATGTAAACAAACTTCTACGTTGTTTTGAAATCTTGAATCACAGAATACTCAACGAACTTTTTTTTTTTTTTTGAGATGAGTTTGAGTCGGGCTGTGGCCCATTTCAACCTTAATCAGCAAAGAAAAGCTCAAAGAAGGCAGGAAACCGTTCTTGAATCCAATTTAAGACGAGCCATTTCCAGAGTTGTATTCTCTGATTCGCTGCCGATAATTTTTAGCGGCTGGGGAATTTTCAGTCAGCAGTTCCTTCAACAGATCAGGTGCGTCACACAATGCCGGTAACCGCACCTTTCCGTCATGGCAACATTTAGTATATTTATTTGCAGTATTACGCTCTTTCTGCCAATAAAGAGCACCACAAAATTCGCATTCTTCACACATTGCTCCACAATCATGTTCATCGGCAATGTTGTTTTGAACGCGTAGGCGCTTTGAGCGTCGTCTATTCTCTGCTTCAGTACGACAGTTCAGTTCAAAATGAATAACCGAGAAAGAATTTACTTTATTCCTTTTATTCTCAGCTGAAAGGTTTCGCCAAATTTGTTTAGGGTTATAGTAGTTTTAGTATTGTGCAAGCAAAGTAGCCTTGGCGAGTTTTCGCGTTTTTAGTTAAACCATTTTTTGTTCGTGACGTGGCAAGGATTCAGAATAACAACAAGAAGGACAAACGTTTGAGAAAATATGTTTGGTGCTCTCTGAGCCTGTTTTTAGTCATGGCCAGCTCTATGTGGCATTATCAAGAACAAGATCTTTTGAAGCAGTGTCAGTTGTGGCTCCCAAACGGGACATTTTTAATTGTGTATATGAGGAAGTTTTCTCAGATTAGAATATATAAGAGTGTAAATATGTAAATATATAAGAGTGTAAATAATGTAAATACATCCCTCGGGGGAGCCTGTAACCCCTAGAGGGCGCGTCCCCAGGTGGCGGATAGGGGAATGCCTTCATTGGTTTTCCAATGGGTGGTAGAAGGGAAATAAAATACCTTCCGCGGACCAACAGGTAGAAGTGCAATCTCTCCAAAGCAATGACAGACACTTTTGTATCTATAATGGTAAAGTTGTGCACATTGCCAAGGCAGTCATCTTACATACAGCAAAGTTAAACTGTCGAAAATCTGGCTAAAGCAGACAAATTAACATTATGAACGTAATTTTCATATTGGTTAAATGGATGGTGACCTAAATGCAATTACCAACTTTAATTTTTACGGAAAATTTTAGCTAGGCTAATGTATTGGCATACAGCGAGCGAGCGAAGCGAGCATGGATCGCGAAGCGATCCACAGGGAACTGCGTAAGCAGTTCCGGGGGTTGGCGAGCGATAGCGAGCAGGGGGCGATAGCCCCCTAGTTTGCAAATAAATTTATAAGTTATAAAATTAAATTTTGAGAATAATGAAGTTTGTAATGCTTCAATGGAATGAATCTTTATTTTAATGTCCCCAAAGTTAATAAAACTTGTTTATTAAAAATTATGCAAAAAAGGTAAGTATAGAAAATATGGAATTTTTATATTAAAAATAGATTTTTGCTACAAACAAAAATTAGTCATAAAAAATATAAATACCTTTGCTTAAAAAATAAAAGAAAATAAAACAATGTTAAAAGCACAGTGCAGGAACACTGCATGAGACACATGTTTTGGCGTTACAAGGAATTCCTTTTTCAATGCACAAAATGGGTGCTCGTAGATTTAAAAGCATCCGTCAAAAGTTGGATTTTTTTATCAAATGTCTTTACATTTGTTAGCTCACATGTTATGCACTGAGAAAGATGTTCCTTGTAACAAGGGGGGGGGGGGGGGCAAAAATACATGTCTGCAGTGTTCCTGCACATTTGTTTTATCTGCTTTTAAAAATTATTTGTTTGGCAGACTAGAACTATAATTCATTGGTATACTAATTTGTTTTAATTCCAACTTGATTAATGATACCTTTTATTTATTTATTTTTAACTATAATTTTTTTGTAAAATTTTTGACACAAACAAAATTGTTTATATAATGCACAATTAAATTGCAGCAGGAATTTAGTTTTAAAAACCATTATACGGACAAGGAGTCTATACTACTATTCCAATAAGTTCAAAATTCATCACATTGTGTGTCAGTGATTCTTCTTAAAACATAACTGGTACTTGGTAACTCGGCTGAGTAGTGAAAGGCCGAGGGCTCAATAACTCAGTACTCGGCCGAGTAGTGAAAGGTCGAGTACTCGGTAACTCGGTATTCGGCCGAGTAGTGAAAGGCCGAGTACTCGGTACTCGGCTACTCGGCCAAAGTGCTACTCGGTACGTCTCTAAAATTTATGAAATAGAGTCTGCCCCTACCCCCTTGTTACCGTCGAAGAAAGATTTATTTTTCGCCAGAAACGGCCAAATGCATGCAAAACATTTTCTTTATAGGATCTTCTGTTCGGAATTAAAAATCATATCTTATGAATATAGATTAACCAAACATTTTACGCAGTTTCATAAACTTGGCAAGTCTCTGCCGAATGTATGGTACTGTGGTACTTTGGCGATAAATAATGGATTAGGATTTATTATTTAACATTTTAACGTTGCTTTTGATTGCAAGAAATATAAAATGAAACTAAACAAAATGACATTTTTAAAACTTATTTGATAGGCAGAGTTATGATAACGTGTTTGGGACGAGTGTTCAAAAATTTTAGCGCTACAGTCATACAAAAGTAGCATTAAAATGTAAAAATTCCGCCAAATTAATTTTGGTAAAAAGATCATTAAGTACTATGAGGTATTGAAGTTAAAATTAATCCGCCAAATTAGTGAAACAACACTCTTAAATAACATTAAAACTAATATCAAAACGTAAATTAATCCACCAAATCCATTTTTTATCTGCAGTCTTACCAGGGGACTACTTTAGTGCATTGGCGAACTATTTAAAACTTTTATGAAACTTTTGATTTTCTTTTTTCTTTTTTGTGTGTGTATTTTTAAGGGTTAATGATGCTAATTAGGATTTTGGGGAATTAATGTCCCTATTATAATGGCGACAATGGAGAATATTGTTCTTTCTTTCTTTTATTTTGTTTTTGTTTTTTATTTGTTTTTTATCCGTTTTTTATCCTATGAGACCTGTACTGATGAAGATTTTTGGAAATAATCATAACTGAGATCATCAGAGGGAAATGTTATTTGAAAACGCTGATAGAGACCATTTCAATAGAGACTTTCGGGAATTTTTCTCTTTGCGAAATGAGAAGTTTTTTTGTGCTATTATCCTCATTTAAATTGGAACTAAAAAAAAAAAAAACTGTTGTGCTTACTCTGATTTTAATGGTATTTTTACAGTGAACTTTTTCGTATTGTAATCAGGGACCGTTTACGTTATTTAGAAACAGTTGATTTCCTTCTGGTGGGGATTTTAAAGGTTTGATGTTCTGATTCTAAAGGGACATTATTAGAATCAGTATTTGTAGTGATTGTTGACCCTATTTTGGGACGATTTCTACGGTAAGAAGTTATACATTATACAATAATTTAGATTGCCGCTGCCGGTGTAGCGCTGGATATTATGCATTTGACGGAGATCGGGATTATAAGGGAACTGTTTCACTTTAGTTAAGATTAGTTGACCTCACTCGAATTGGATTTTTTTGGGAATTACCCAAACTGACTTCTTTACATCTCCTGAACGTTTTCGTGATCCATTTTTTGTGATTTTTGGGTGTCTTCTCAGTTTTGCTGACATTTCATTTACTCCCCTTCCCCCTAATTTTCAGTTTTAATCATACCTTTTGATACATTTAAAGGGGCAGGCAATTTGAAATGTCGGCGAAATTAGAGACAAACAATTTTTTGGTAACTATTTGACCTCTGCCTATAATGACCATTAACTTGAATCAATTGAAAAAAAAACTACATCAACGTGAGTGAAGCCGCGGGTAAAAGCTAGTATATAATAGTAGTAAGATTTTCCCCATCGCGCTTTTCACAAATTCATGCGCATGCTACACGAAATCTAACGAGCTTATATTCACAAAAATACTTGAGTATGACCAAACGTACTTCAAACAGCTAAAATTTCAGGCTTCCAGTGTAATAAAATTTTCTGAAATTTTAGTCTAAACTTGGCACTTTGGCACAAAAAGCTAATCCGCCATCTTGGATCATATTTTTCGGAGATCCTAAACTCTCAGGATTTGGATCTCGGAAGCTGAAAGTTTCTATAAGTTAGCTTCAGAGACATCTCTATGCCTCTATAAAATTTCATCCAAATCGGAGATGGTCGAGTGAGGACAATTTGAAAAAATAGGTCAGTTGACGTGAAATGACTCAAAAGTGCTTAAAACGGTCGATTTTTTTTTTCAAATTTGGACTTTTTGGGGCAATTTAGGAACCTAAAGATATTATCTTAGGAAGCTAATATTTTAAGGGTACCCTATTAACGTTAAAAAGCAACTTTTGAGACCCCCGTTTCAAAATTCGAAAAATTTATTTTTTTTTTTCACTCCACCCTAATACAGTGTTGCGAGGATAAGTTTGTTTTTCTGCACTGACACTGCTTTAGTAGAGAAACAACTTTTACAGAATTCATTTCTTCGCACTGAGAAGAAGGAATTTACACGTGCGACTAAATGTATTTAGAGGTTGTCTACTAATGATGTCGTCTCTTTTTGTCGAGTGAAGTTTTAGTAGAATCCGTAAACGCGGGTACAATGTCGATTACGGGACAATTGATCGTCTTCAATGAGTACAACATCAGTTCAACTCCTAAAGTTTATAGGAACCAAAATCTGTACAGTCCACCGGCAGAAGCACCAGTATTTTTCCAGAATGCTACAGCATCAGAAAAAGTAAATAAACAAAACGAGTTTATTATGAGTAAAACTTTTGTCCCTTCTGTAGATCCTCGGAGTTATCGTGTCCCGCATTAGTTGGTTATAGGGCAGGGGTGCCCACAGGGGGGATTATGGCGCAAGTTGCACCGTCCAATTTTTTTTTTAAGAAGGGGGGGATTTTTCATTTTTTAAAATTTATTTATTAAAATTTATTTGTTAATTTATTTTCAATTTAGGTTATTTTTTTTATTTTATTCTGTTTATATTTTATTTCATTTATTTATTTAGTTTGTGTGTGTATGTGTGTGTCATTGGCGTAGCACAGAGTTTTCTAATAAAATAATGATAATAATAATAATAAAAAATAAATAAATAAACAAATGAATATAAAATATTTAAAATAAATAAATAAATGAATGAAACATATTTGAAAAAATAAGTAAATAAAATAATAAAAGAGAGCTAGAAAATAAAAAAGGAAAAGAAGGTTGAGATTTTTTTTTTTTTCGGGGGGGGGGGGGGAGGATTTGCATCATTGGACTTGGGGGGACACCCCTATATAGGGGTAGCTTTTATTCAATGGGTGCGAGCTATTAGCTGAGAGATTTGCAGTTTTTTAAATGTTTGGAAACAATTCTGGTTTAATGAATGGCAATAGGAATCTTCGAATTGAGAATAATAAGTATATGTTACATTAGTTTTAGCAGAAAGAAGTTCTGATCTTCCAAATTGAAACTTATTTAAATTTATCTTAGAGACTGAGATATAAGAACAGACATTCTCTGCAGAAAACAAATTGGCCGTCTAAACAGACTGCGAAGTTTTCGGAGCATTTCGGGGATGGCGATTGCTCCCCCTGACGGACCTACATTTACTACACTTTTGATGGCGTGTATCACCTGTCTAAAGATTGGTATCTATAACAAACTCGACGAAAAATATTAAATGCAGAAAGTTTTGCGTCATCGCTAGATGTTAGATAAAGCATGTAATATGACCGTTGAGAAAAGACTGAATATGGAAATGCATATACGCATAAAATCATGTGCTGTAACTTTTTATTTGAACTGCATTCTACTAAAATGCAACTTTATATTGCTGTGGGAAGGTAAAAAGCCGTTCCTGCAAAAATGAGTTTTTCAGATATTTGAAGAGACGCATTTTAGATTCCATTGGGGATGGCAACTGCTCCCCCCCCCCGACTTTGTGAAATCAATATATTTACATACATGTGGGAGGAGTTTTTTTTTAAAATTTATCTATATAATATGAATGAGACCCTTTGATACCCCCCACCCCATTGTCTAAAAATTTTAAAATAATAGGCCTCAGCAAATGACTTCGGTAGTGCAGAGGTTATGGCTGTTTTCCAGTTCAAGGATAGATATGATTTATACTTATTTTCCATACAATCCTTTTGAATACTATCTGTAAGTATTAAAAAAGTTGAGACTCACAATTAGGCATTGGCCGAATCTATTCAGTTAGTGTATGGAATCTACCAAATGAGCTCTGGTATTTCCAGAGCGTGGAATTAATAGTTGATACAAGTGATGGGAAAATTTTTGCCAGAAACTATAAGTAATAACTTTGTCCCCAAATTCAAATACTGCCTAATTGTCTCAAAGGATGTGGAGCGATCGCATTTCGAAAAATAATTTGGGGATCAAAGACATACTTTTTCAAACGATTATTCGAAACAGTACCTGATTATTAGAGCTTAAAAGTAACAAAATCTTAAATAATTGTCAATTTAATATTTATATCGTCGATAAGGTTGTTAATTTCGTAAATTGATAATTCAGGAATGAATAATTTACTAACGGTGCACTGATTTTGAAAAAAAAAAAAAAAAAAACACTAGAACTTCCTTCAAAGACAATTAATGTTGCATATCTTGACAATATTTCATGCACATTTCAAGCTTTTTATGCCTTATATAATTTGGTCTCTGGCTATGATCAAGCACAATGTGACCTCTTACAATGTATGACAACCAAGTATGCCATTGCTAAGCAGATGTTCTCTCAAGGCGCCATTGTTTTATAAATTGTAAGTCACGTGTTAGAGGCTGAAGTCAAACACATACACACCATTTTTCAAAATGAATAAGTTAATAAAACAGAACTACCGATAATGAATGAGTAAACGTTATCTTGATAAACTTTCAAAAAGTTCAAAGCTTGGTAGGAACAAGGTTTTTTTTCTAGCAACTTCTTTCGAATTTATAATTTCTTAAATCTACATCGCAAATATACATGGTATACATTGCAAATCAGCCTTATATTTTTTATTTTCCACCAAGGGCGCCCATATAGGGGGGGGGGAGTGGGGGCCCAAGCCCCCACCCCCCTTAGAAATGAGAATTTCCTTGCTTTTACTGCTTTTTTTCTTTGCAAAAATGTAAAAAAAAAATCTTTTTCAGCCATTAATGAATAAGTTATTAAAAATGTCAACTTCTAATATCTCTAATCTGTATGGAAATCGGTTTCCATGGGGGAAAATATTTTGCTAAACCATGGGGAAATTTTCCGAGCCCCCCCCCCTTAAAATTTTGCATATAGGCGCCCATGTTTTTCACTGATATTCTTGTTAAATTCATGCAGTATTTCAATTCGCGCCAGTACAATCAAAAATGAGTTTACTCATTATAATAATATTGTTGATGTTACCCGCATGTTTCCAGTGGCTGTCCTGTAGGAGCAGGGATTGAGCTAGTTTTGAAACAAAACCTGTTTTTGATAGCAAACCAACCTGATGGAGCAAGGTTCGTTCCATGTCGCTTTATAGCATGACAGTAACGACAAGAAGTATCAATTGCAAAAGAAAAAACTCAGGGATTGAGTGGGTTTTTATACTAAACGCCGCAATGCAGAAATTGACGAACATAAAAGCTAAATGAACTTACTTTAAGAGAGGAGCTTAATTTAGAATTCCATTCTCGGTTGTAACCATTCAAAAGAATAAAGTTGCAGACCTATTAAAATTACTCTGCATCTAAAAAATGGCAATAAAATTTGTTTCTGAAATAACATTTGTTCAATATAACTGTACCATGTAATTTTGTCATAGGATTTGTAGGACTATAGGGGCTATTTGTTTGTCATAAATTAAAATAAAAATATAAATAATATTAAAATAAATGAAGTACACCGCCAGCTCAGTCAATTCCAGTCGAGGACAGCAGTTTTGTGCTTATTAGCACTGGATGGAAAACGTTTTCCACCCAGCTCATTCACTTCCTATGCCAGGCTGATGAGTGCTAATAAGCATGAAACAGCAGTCCTCGGCTGGAATTGACTGAGCTGGCGGTGCATTTCATGTATTTCTGCCTTAGCCTTGGCTATAGGGGGGTAACTTACTGAGTATTAAAATGATTGAAATCAGTCCAACGAACACAGACTATCCAGCTTATGTGTTTTTCTGCGGACTTTATCGGTATTCGGATATTGCAACAAGCATAGATTTTCTCCAACCAGTAGCAATAAAAGAAATTCCCTGACTTTTCCAGCAGCGTATGAACCCAGCCGGATTACAGCATTTGTCATTGAAAATCTTCAGTCTCTGAGCATATAAGAATTTTTACTACGGAACATCAGAACAAATCCTTTGTCTTTGCATGGAAAAAGAGTTTGCCTGAAAACAGTAATTGAGCAATAAAGGCCAAAACTTACAAAATTGTTACAAATAAAAGAAATGCAGTAGGCGCCGCTTAATATGATCGATTTGGGATAAATACAGTTTGATATCAATAACCGATTGATGACAGTAACAGAATATAATCAAGGACACCCAAAATGTTTTTTTTTTTTTTTCAATTAAGAATCATTGATTTTTACAACTGCAAATGAAAATTACAATGATTCAACTGAACATGTTTTTAAATTATAAATCACTATGTTAGCAGAATGGAATAGGTCTTTTTTCCATCAATCAAACCATCCATCCAACAAGTCTTTTTTGCCCATTTTTTTGCTGTATTAACGGACCCGTTTAGTTGTTTAATTGCATATCCCTTTCCCCGACATTCGCAAACGAGTTTCAAAGCAGACTCAACCTCACAATCTTTTCCAGCACGGTTTTGCTTGTTGTTTAAATTTTCATTTTGCTTCTTTTTGTTTTCAATCTCGTCACGACTTTTAGTAACTTGCAAAGTAATGACTGTGTGCGTGTGAGAAATGTTTAGTTGTTCTAAAGCATATCCGTAACTCATTATGGTCAGATTACCAAAGCGTTTTAAAATGTCAATTTTTTCCTTGAGAACTAAATCATTACGCTTTTTCTCTATCTTTAAAATGTTTGTCATTTAGAGTGAAGTTTTTGCTGGAACTAAACAGGGAGAAATATTCTTCTGCTTTACTGATAAAAAGGAAACTTGTTTTCCTGGAAGCTACTTGTCTGGATTTGTGTTGGTATGTTGGTTGAGGAGGAAAAAAGGAAAATTTTAAAATTCATGAAAAAATGATAAAAGTAAACGAAGGCATGATAAAATAAACCGTGATCACATTAAGTGGCGCCTACTGTATATAATTTTGCTTGAAAAGATCTTGTTTTTTAATGAACATTTTATATGAATGAATATTATATTTAATTATACGAGATGTAATCCTTGCATACATGTAGATAATTTTTGATACATGTAATTCAAGTCATAGTTATAAAAAATCAATTGTTTTACAAATTAAAAATGGTATCTTAATGTATGATATAAAACCGAATGTAAGAAAACAGGCAACTTTTAAAAACCTTTATTATACAACCATTCTTTTATGAGCTCTGAATGTCTTCCTCTAAAATTCACATAACAACTAATTTCATTCACATTTGACTCCACCTCCTCACCAAGTCTCTCTTCAAGATATGACTTCAAATCATGTTCAAAGACCTGTCAGGAAGAATTAATATAACGTTTTAAGTACAGTTCAAATTTAATGAGTTTCATACAAACATAAGCTTAAAATTAAACCATAGTGAAACTTGCATCAGGAAAAGTGATTGAACTTTGGGAAAACTACTTTATAAAAAATATAATGCATTGATTATACTTTGGGAGAAAAATATAGAACACGCACGATATTTTTAAGTTATATTTATTCCACACTTTACTTGGCTCCAGTCGAAGGATTTTCATGATGCAAAAAAGATAAAGAAACCACGTGCTATGATTATGCAGCAGTGCAGTTTTTCATTGAAGAGAGAATAGGTACCTCCATCTGGTGGGGAAACTGGGAATCATAATTATGTGGCATTGGTATCCATTGATCGAGGTGCCACATGCAGGGCCTGATTATCCCACAGGCCAGCTAGGCCTTGGCCTGGGGCCCCATCTCCCTTAGGGGCCTTAAATGTTTTAAAAACTTAACCATAGCATCCAAAATGTGTGTATTTTTGGGAAAATAATAAAAAATCCTCTTTTAAATAAGTGTTAAACATTATTTTGCGTTGACTTGGCGTTGCATCACGTGTTTTGATTAAAAGTGATGGAATACAGAGGGGGCTTCCAAAGCATTGTGGGCCTTGGGCCTTCCGTTTAGTTAGTTGGGCCCTGGCCACATGAAAGAATGGATGCCAGCTCTCAGTGGTCTGCATTAGGTCTGCAAATGGTGAAACACCAATACACAGCCCCATTCAAAAAAAAAAAAAAAAAAACATTTACTCCACACTCAAGATTTGAAACACAATCTCATCTCAGTTTAAACATCAAATTTAGTCAAAAACTGAAAAGAGAGGTAAGGAAAACAAGTCTGAGAAATGAGCTTTTATTGACAGCTAATATGCAAGCTCCAGTTTTAACAAAAATCATTTTTTCTTGCAACGCAAAATAGGGTGTTAACTGCTGCAAACTAATGCAGGTGCAAAAATCTTTCTCTAACTTCAATTAAAAAGCACTAAACATTTATTGATGGATACAAACAATTCAAAAAATTATCGCAAATGCATTTCATGATAGCATTTTCTTATGCTTAATTACTTTGAAGAAAGAAATATTTTTTTTCCAAAATACATATTAACAGCTCTCAACTATCTATGGTTTCACATTCAGGGGCATGCACGTGAGACACAAACACACCCACCTGTTAGACCGAGTCAGAAGGTGGCCCAAGATTTTTAAAATGAGGGGAGAATTATATGCAGGGACGTAGGGGTAAACAGTATGGAGGGGGGGGGCCCTAAAAGCCATATGTGATGAGTCCCAAAATTTCTGTGCATGCCCCTGTTTGCACTGCATCATATCGTGCTGTAAACAGGCTTACTGCTTTTCTATCTATCTATCTTTTTTTTTTTGAAAGGAAAAAGTAAATTATCATAAAAAAAGATACCAATGCAGTTTGCTAAACATTGTTAAGAGTTCGTGATACAACTTTCTTTAAATGACGACACAGTTCTTGAGAAAACACAGGAGATTTATTTACAGCTAAGTATGTATAGGAAGTGTAGTTACAACTGCAAAGTCAATCATCAGCAATTAAGCAAATATCAATGAACACCGTACACTCAATAGTTACACGCGTATTTACATCCAAATACGCAAAAAACAGCTCAAAGGTTTCACAAAACAGAGCTAATACAATCTCTCCAGCGCATGGCTGACACGATTCACAAGGAAAAACTCACTCGAGACTGTCGGTCGTGGCTATTTATAAATCTTGAGAGACCTCTTAAATATTCCACAAGATTCCCGAAGTTTCCTTCCATTTTCTTTTTATTCATTCAAACCTTATCATTCAGAAAAGGAGGGACCATATACTTCATTTGAATGTTAGGGGTCGTATGTACATTACAAGAAGCTATTTACAGGTTACATTACTAAGATAATTTTGGATGCAAAATAATGGAACAAACGCCTAATTTAGCCAGATTACAACAAATTAATCACAAAAATAATTACTATTTACAGAATTTGTAACAATATCCAAAATGGGAAGTTTTCTAATCCTAAGAGCCACGTTACCAGTAAAAAGAATCTGAAGGAAAATTTGATCTGGCAACTGAGATAAAATATGCATACTTTTCAAATCAAAATTTGTGTTTCAAACATTCTTGTGTGAATTCCGTACCTCGGAGCCAGACCACGGTAAGTCACATAATCACTACTTTAGATGAGAGAGGAAAAACATTTGTCTGACGCATGCAAAGGATGGGATGCACCCATTTTTAACCTTGGTGAAAAATGAAAAGGATTTTTTTTTTCAAAGAATTCGTTCGACTCAATGGGAAATAGGCATCTACATATAATGCACTCAGAAACGGAGAACTGCAATTTTTGGACTTACGTCAGTCTGGCTCTGAGTAAAGAATTAACAAGAATATAGGTGCAACCCCCCTTCCACCCTGCACAAAAAAAAAGGACATGCACTTGTTTACAAAATTATGCATCTTTTAAATTAGAACTGGGTACTACAAACATTCCAGTTAGAATTTATGTGTACGAAAGTATCCTCCCTCCCTCCAAGTTTTTACCACATGCTATTGTGGTATAAACTTTAGAAAATATCAGGGTTGTTTGGTTTAAACCACGTTGGTTTAAACCATGGTTTAAACCAATTGGTTTTTTTAGAAAAACCATGCGTTTTTTTAAAAAAATGGTTTAAAAAAAAAAAGCCAAAAAAATCCATTTTACAGGTTTACATTGATTTCCCCACACATATTGAATAAGAAACAAATTATGATTGGAAAAAGCTTCAAAGCTAGTCTTTTTGTTCAAGGCTTTCAACTAAATGAATATTTTCTAAAGACTGTTGGAGAAAACAACGGTTCTTTTGGTTTAAAGCAAAATATTTTTAATCTGTTACAAACAAAAACTATAAAATTACATTTATAAATAAATATACAGGGTGTCCGAAAAGTCCTTGACACATTTAACCTAAAATACCATTGTTATGTGTCGAGGACTTTTCGGACACCCTGTATATGTAAAGTATTCAACTCATTTCAGAAATATGTGTACAATTTTATTCAGAAATATGTGTGTTATACAATTACATAAAATCAACTTCACACCAGAATAACATATGCATAAATACATAGCAACTTTTACGTTATAAATTAATATTATTTTTATGTAATTTAGTACTTTGAACAAAAAGCAAGTTTTGAAGCTTTTCCAGAGCCTAATCAATTTTTGAGTTATGAATGTTATCTAAATGACGAAAATATATGCACTGCACTTTTCTGAAGCTGGTTTGAGTAATGTTGAAGACTTTTAAAGACGGTTGCATTGCATTTTTCAAATTCTTTTTCCTGGCTTTTCCACCACTCAGTCACTGTTGCAGAAGATATAACGTTTTTGGCAAAAAAAAAAAAAAAAAATCTTGAAATAGAATTTGCTACACATTTATTTGTTCTAAAGAGTTTGCATTTAATATTTTTTAAACTTCAATGCTGGATGCAACATGTATGCCAGTAAATAAGCTGTAATTTAAGCCATGTTACACCAATTTTTGCATTTTTGATTTGGTTCTTTGTTTTAGCGATAGTCGATATCTTTTCCAAGTCTTTCCAAAATAAGAACGGAATGGAATATAGAGCAGCACTTTTTTTTAAAACTTTGTCAGTACAACAGCAATTGATTTTTTGACTGTTCAATCATGTACTGTTGTACATTTTGCTTTACTTCAATATTTGCGACATTGTGTATATAAAAATCAGCGTTATGTAAGATCAGAAAGAAAAAATATGAAAATTTTTCTTTTGAAAAGATTATGCTTAAAAATATAACTTTTACCTTTATTCGATAATTATTCATATTATGTTGGTTTTATAAAGTTTTTTTCTTGGATCTTCATTATATTTTATCTTAACCCGCATCACAACCACTTCTTGAAGTATTTTGTATCATAAAGGGTCTATATATACATGCATACTAATATGTTAATCAAGTCAAACATTTCAATCAATATTTCCCCGCAGAAAGCTATTTTAATTATTTAATTTAGTTACAAGATTCTGTTCTTATCTCTTTAATTAATCAAGAAATTAGGTATAATGTGACTATTGAATAACTGTTAATTACATGGAACCTTAATTACCTTCCGAAAATTAATTGTTTTTCTCGCAAATAGTATTTAAACCAAAAAAAAACCCGGTTTAAACAAAAAAAAAACCTGGTTTAAACCAAAAAAAAAAAAAAAAAAACGGTTTTTTTGAAAAAAAAAAAAAAAAAAAAAAAAACGTTTTTTTTACCAACCCTGGAAAATATCAAAGTTAAGTTAAAACTTGGTGGAAAAAAAAGCCTTGGCACTCAAATTTTAAAATGAACAATTAAATGCTTATTCTTTTTTAACATAGTAAGACTTGATACATAAGACAACAAAATATAAAATTAAAGAAATTAACTGCAAGAAATAATACATGACTGTAGCACATGAAACTTAACTTCTCATATTTTTGGATAATGTGGAAATAACAATAAATACAAATACATACCCATATATCGCCATGAACTCTTCTAACTCTAGTAACAAGTATTTCATATACAGAAATATGCCGTTCATAGACAGGCAACATATGATTTCTAGTTCTCTCCACAAAATATGGCAAGTTGGGCACAGTTTCTGGAAGTATAACATGAAATATTTACAAAATATTGTCAGTTGTTAAGCATATAATGCTCAGTTCATTTGCACGATAGTGATTTTTTTTTTTTTTCCGCTTATGTTTGTTTGCACTTTACTCTCGGAGTTTTAAATTTTAGTTATTAATTGTGACATATATAAGTCAAAACAAGAGACTGCTCGAAATGAGATCAAAATCCCTGTCAAATCACCCCCCCCCCCCTCAAAATTTCTATGGCGCAGTTTACGCCAGACCCTTGCTTAACTGTACATTGTCTCTAATTGTCAGTTTTCACTCAAAGCTGATGATAGCTCCTTACAATATTGAAGCGCAGACACTTTCGGTACCACTTCCATGCACAAGTCATTTAAGCGACATATGACTAAATTTCTAGATAGAGTTAATATACTGGCCATGTTTTGAGATCATTATATTTATAATGAAATACAAATTAACTACAAGTATGATTTTAAATGTTTTCTTTGAATATGAGTAGTGATTTAAAAGTTTGACAAATTTTCTCAAAATGACATCTTTCTTTCAATTTTTAAAATTCTTTTATTCAGTTTTCACTTGCCACTTGTAAAACTATGCCATGCCATACTGTGGCACAAGTGCTATGGATTGGCCATCCCTGTTATTAATATTAAACCAAAATAAATAATTTCAAAATAATAAACAGTCTCACAAAATAATTAATTTGATAATAATAATAATGATCACCTGATGGTGCTCTCCATCCAGTGCTTGAGGTCTTTTTAATAGGTTCAGGTATACGTAAAGGGGGGAACAGTCTTTCCACAAAATGCCAATGATCTTTTACTTCTTCAACATCTGTAAATTTTGGGTCTTTATTTTCTATCCATATATCTTGAGGTATAACTTTTGCACGATAAACTTCAGACTTAAAGATGAAAATAAAGAAAAAGAAGTAAGCTAAAGTATAATAATATCAATTATTGCATCAGGGGTCTGTCCAGGATTTTTCACAGGGTCCGTTTTTTGTGAAAAATTAAATAATTTTGTGAAAAATGAATAAATTTTGTGAAAAATAATTAATTTCGCAAAAAAAAAAAAAAAAGAATTTTTTTGTTAAAACGAAATTTTATAATTTAGAGATGGCACAAACTGCATCAATTAAACTTAAAGTTGAGTGTTTTCCTCTTCTATGTCGAGAATATCATTCTGGAGTGTTTTTCTGATATTTGGCGGGGGGGGGGGGGGGGGGGGCATCGCTCTCTCAAGTATCAATATTTATCTACCATTCTACATTTTGTTAAATTATACTACAAATATTTCTGTCCAGTATTTGAAATAATTGTAACAAAAAAAAAAAAAAATAAATAAATAAAATTCAGAATATGGTTCAGCATTTAACTTTGTGACCCAAGACACTCTTAAAAAGCACAGAATTTCGTTTAAAACGCATAAATTCCGTGATTTTAACAAAAATAAAAAGTTATTTTAATTGTTTACCTCTTAACAAAGCGTAATAAACATCCAAAATTCGAAAAATCGGATTCCGATAGCGGATGCAAAGAGATCGCAATTCTCAAAGTGAAGGCATCAAAAGTATAAAAACGACTTGTAAAAGAAATATTTTTGATAAAATTATTTAAAAATTTCATTTTAGAGTCCTATGATAAACATTTCATTAACATCTGTGGACACAGTTGAAGCAAAAAAAAAAATAAATAAAATAAAATAAACCATCTATTCAGCATTTTAATTTTTGACTCATAACAGAAAATGGAATTTTGCTTTAAAAACTTGAAATGAGAGTTCTAACAGAAATAAAGAGACTTTTCATTTATTTGCATCTTAATAAAGCGAAGTTAGCTCGAAAAAAAGAACAAAATATGACTCTCATTCTCATATCAGATTTAAAGGATTGCATTTTTCAAAATGTAGACATCTAAAGAAAAAAAAACGGTAATTAAAAGTTTATTTCAAGTTAATCATCCTTGTTAGCATCAAAAAATCAAAACCCATATAATTTTCTCCCAAAATAACAATTAAACATCGCACCGCACTGTAAAAACGCAAATATTGACAAGCTAGTAAAATGAGAATATTTTCTAATCAAGTCATTATAAAGGTTCAACGCCAGATGCTAAGTGGTGATAATTTTAAAGTTGGTAACCCTATCTGAAGCGATCATATTTTTTTCCCACCCTTACTATCCTTTTGCAGTTCTAAGTTCATTTCGCAGATATATATTATTATTGTTTATTAAATCATGAGCGGGGAGAAAAGTGCTTACCAATGCCTTTTCAGAAAAGTTTACAACAACATCGCTGCTAATTAGCTGTGATAAAACAAACAAACAACCATTATATTTATTTGGCAGTAGCAATTATTTATCGCTTGCAGGAGCATCGCAAGAGTGCCGATTTTTTTCTTTCAAAATTAGCCGATTTTGTATAAGCTGATCCCTCTAATTTGACTTCAAAAAAGGTTCCAAAAATTATCGGTTTAATACACAGAAATATGCATTGTTTTGCTTTCAGATTTGCTCTTTCAATTAACAATTTGAAAGATCCGATCTTGTTTATCAGAATTTTGTGAAGGGTCCGTTTTGTTTGATCGGGATTTTGTGAAAGGTCCGTTTTGTTTGATCGGGATTTTGTGAAAGGTCCGTTTTGTTTAGATCGGGATTTTGTGAAAGGTCCGTTTTGGTTGATCGGATTTTTGTGAAGGGTTCGTTAACGGACCCAAATATCCTCTGGCCAGACCCCTGTGCATACATGTAAAAATATAATCAACAATGTTTAAAAAAAAACATACAAGAAATTGTATTTCAGAAATAAGGAAACCCCTTTATAAAATCAAAAAGAGAAAAGCTTATGGATGTAAAAACATTTGACAAATAATGAGCTTTTCTAGGATATCTTTGCATCCATAAGCTCTTATTTTTTTGCAGGGATGACTATGTGTGTATGGGATGCGTCAGTGGATGCTATGCATCGGAACCCTGCAATTGGAGGATGCCCAACATGATTCACACTAAAAGAATGTACTCTTATTCTTGTATATAAATACTCAACTTTATTGCTATTTTCAATACAGAGAGGGCTCATGCTTGGGTTTAGCTCTCAAACACACTTGGTATGACTTATTTATCGATCCAATGAAAAATTTGAAAGGCTGAGTTGACCGTGCCCAACCCGGGAATGGAACCCGTGTCTGTGCTTCTTATGTCATCAAAGATGTTTTCCAATTGCATATTTAGGTCTTTGATTTAAAAAACTTTTTGAGGGAAAATGGGCAAATTTGACCTATTACCTTATTGTTTTAAAATATGTCCTACAGTTGTTTGGACCTTAATTTGCAAAAATTTCCATTCACAGAACAATCACACACACCGTAAAAAAAGATCATCTAATGTTGCATTTCAGAATCTCAATTTCAAAAAACTTCTGGGAGAGCTCCCAACTATTACCTCCCTCAGTGTTATTAAGGATATCTAAAAATTTCGCTTTTAAGACTTCAGTTTTGAAGGCTGGTGAGGGTCCCTTTTATTAACATCATCAAAGATGACCTACAATTGTGTATGTAGGGCTTCAATATCGAAACTTTCCAAGGTAAGTTTTGAATCATACTTTCTGTTAAATCGCCTAAAAATGCATTTTTAAAGCTTGAGTTTCGAAAATTTTCTGGGGAAGCCCCCTCAAATCCCCATTTACAACATCATCAAAGGAAAATAAATAGAGGACCCCATCCCTCATTTTGTCAAACTGGGAGAGAGGGCAAAAGCTTCACTTGTCCTCGTACCCTGCTGCCTGTGAGAAAGGACAAAGGGGGTGGGAGGTGAAAATACGATTTCGATTGAGTCTGAACATGTGAGGTTGAATGTAATCTACAAGCTTGGCCAAGTGCGTAAATAAACGTTAATCTGGCCTGCTTGTAACATTGTACCTTGAAATGTCCGGGAATAGGGCCCAAAAGACAATTCATTACTTTAAAAATGAAAATTCTAGTATTCAAATGCAAAACTTATGCATCATTTAATGTTTTTTTTTTTTCCTAAGTTTGAGGTGTCTGCGGACCACTGGAAGAAACTGATTTAGAACAAATCCTCCTTTCCCTACTAAATAAACGCGAGATTTAGCCCATTCCTAATGTTCAGTATATATCGAATACAAAGCAAGAAAAAGCTAAAACTAAGCAAAAATAAGAATTTCTCGCATTTAAGGTTAAGCTTTCATTTGCACTTCATATTCATTTTGTGCACTTAAACAAGTGGTCAACCTAATTTGAAAAGTTAATTTTACTCCTATATTTTCCCAAAAAACTCATTGTTTACAAAAATAAACGTTTTAACATATATTCGTTACTATAACTGACTTTACATTTATAAGTAATAGGATTTAGCAGGAGAACTGGCCTGCCGTAGTATATCTTTGACAAACTGCCAATTTATGAAAATCAAAATCAAGCTTAAAAGAAGAAAAACTTTTCAAATGGGCTTTGATTAAAATTACAAATAAGGAGGAGCAGTCAGAACATAATAAAAAAGTTGCTTTTTTTCTTTATAATTTTACGATTTGTTTTTGCAAGATAAGGTGATCGTTATTCAACTTCTCATTATTTGGGCTTTTTTTTAATTATTTCTTTCCAACACTTACATTATCAATAACAGGTGGTCTCGTAGCTTTTTGTCGAAATTTTGGACATTTTTGAACAAACTTAATATTAGAGAAGGTTAAAAGTTGTCTTAACATTTTATCAAGATACGGAGATGGTAGGGATAGGGATGTAAACAAAAACAAATGCCGGATGTTGATGATGATGATGAAAGCGAAACTAAATTTGAGGCTTATCCAACTCCACAACATAACGTTGAAATTTTTCAAAGATTGTTTTGGGATGCATTTTAAAATTAATTGACCCCTTCCTTCAATTGAAAAACATTTCAAAACTTTCGTAAGAGTTTCCAAATGGCACATAGAGGGCTAAAAACACAAACCTATGAATATGGCATCTCCACAACGAAACTATCTACGGTAGCAGTGAAATTTATCATGGCGAAAATTTGTTTGTTGTGAGGTGAAAGATGCTGATATGTCTCTCTTAAATGGGAGAGTTCAGCTGGAAAGTCGTGATGATTGCTTCCATCATTTTGTAAATAAAACTTTTCATAATATTACTAATTTCTTGCCCAACAATGGTGTGTTTGTCAGTTAAATCTATGTAAATGAATACTACTGTCGGTAGATCATCTGATCATCCTAATGCTAAGCCGCTAGCTCGCTTCCACTATGCGAGCTTTTCCCCTCGTTTAAATATACTTAAACATGAGGGGTTTGCATCTTAGCAGCTGTATATAATTTATTTTCCTCATTCCTGTCCTGTCCATGGAATCTAATCAAGTTAATATTGGAGGCGATCATGGTCGTGAAGACAAAAATAGATTTTGGACAGCTGTTTACGATTACGAAGCTGTGGGAGATGATGAATTATCATTACGACGGGGAGAACAAGTGGAAGTACTGTCCAAAGATTCTAAAATATCTGGTGATGAAGGTTGGTGGACGGGTAAAATTGGTGATAAAGTTGGGATATTCCCTAGCAATTTCGTGACTCAACAAGATGTCAATCATTTGGAGCAAGTAGGCAATAATGGTCGAGTGTTCGAAATTCTTTTCTCCGATTTAGAACTGGAAGAAGTTATTGGTGTCGGCGGCTTTGGAAAAGTTTATAGGGGATCTTGGAAAGGACAGGAAGTTGCTGTTAAAGCTGCTAGACAGGATCCTGATGAAGATATTAGTGTGACTACTGAAAATGTCAGGCAAGAAGCTAAACTCTTCTGGTTGCTAAATCATCCCAATATTGTGACTTTAAAAGGTGTCTGTCTTGAAGAACCTAATTTGTGTTTAGTGATGGAATATGCCCGTGGAGGGTCTTTAAATAGAGTGTTAAGTGGGAGGAAAATACCACCTGATGTGCTGGTTGACTGGGCTATACAAATAGCTAGAGGGATGAATTATCTCCATTATGAAGCACCTATTTCGTTAATTCATCGTGATTTGAAATCTAGTAATGGTAAGTATTTTGTTGAAGCAGTTTATTAATTGTAAAATCTATTATTTAATAATTATTCACCAGACAATTCGACACACGGTCAGACAACCAAACCATTAGTCGAAGCCTTCTTCAACCAATAAAAAGGCTTCAAAATTCAACCCCTTTCTAGCTGAGAGTCTAATTATCTGGTGAATATGGACAAGAATGTTTAATACGGTACTGAGATATATTATGAACTGAACGTTTTTAATTCTTCTACTAGCTGTGTGCCCGGCGTTGCACAGGCTACTTAAAAAATGAAAGAGATGTCCAATTGATGTTTTTATATTACTCTGACATCAGTTTCTAAAGCGCTAAGGAGTAAATAAATACGCGTAATGCAAGGTTTGCAAAACACCAGTAGAGCATATTTTTGGCAAAAATCTCTTTAACGTTAATCATAGTTATCAATGATACAAGTTATGAGAATTTTCAATTATCAACAAAAGATGAAAATGTATATGCATTATCAACTATAATCTGTGCTCACGTTAAAATGAATTACATCTGATAGACTATATCTGAACTATTTATGTACAATGACAATCAGCTTTTTACATAGAGTAACACATACTTTTTGGTTGATTACGTGAAACTAAAGCACCAAGACTAAATAGCTACTAATAAGCATTAATTTAATACCAAGTCATCAGATTCTAATTTAGCTTTAGTTAAAATCCTTAAAAACAATCTTTTTTGTTCAACTCTGGTTCACATAGAAATCCAAACAATCTTAATTTAACATGTTCTTTTAACGATATAAACTGTATTTTGAAAATAGAAACAGGAAAGAAAAAGAGACTTGTTACAAATCGAAAACTCATCCATGTGACGGGAAAAAGTCCAACAAAATAAAAATAATTAGTCGCACATCCAAAGTGTACCAAAATATGAGGCCGGTGAATGATAAACTTACACTACAATCAATAAACATAGCTAAAGAAACAACTTTCATCTGCTGAAAAGAGTTAAGAACGTTGAATGTAAAAAATAAAAAAAGGACAAATGATAAAATAAAGGCTATGTCCGAATAGGGCAACCAATTTTAAACTATTTTAAAATGAAATTCTAGATGGAAACGTTGTTTTAAGATTTGGACAGCAACCGAAAAAATCTCTTTTAAAACAATTATTAGAATTTTACTCACTCACTTATATGCAAAATGGCAACAGGAAAGAAATAAAAATTCCTGAATAACGTTATGTTAATTAACGTTTTAATTAATGTCTCCGCTAATTAAAGTCGCACAATTACGAGATTGGTCCTATTGTTTTTTTCTTTGGAAAATTTTGAGTGATCGGTATCTCGTTTGACTCTCGATTCACAGCGGTTCTCGAGAAGATCGATCTTCAGACAGACAGACGGACGTGAACAGATTTTAATATATACAGGGGTGATTGTGTTCCGGTATTTTACTGAATTTTCGGACATATTTCCGGTATTTTTATGTCCGAAAATACCAGAATTCTGTTTTTTTTTATTATGCTTTTATCTCCCTACCTCCGCAATTTTTTAAAATTATATAATACTCATCAAATATACCTGCAAGAGCCTTAAGATGGACACCTATCCCTTAAGATGAACAAATAAATGTCAAGATAATTTGTATAACACCAGCTCAAAAGTAACTTTGTAACCCATTAAAAATTTAATCACATGTACACACCATATTTTGACTCAGAACTATTTAATACTATGGCAAAGGTGCACTTAAGTAATAAGGGTCAAAGATTACCCCCCCCCCTCCCCCAGGTTTCGCTTTGAAACTTTCAGGTATTTTTTGATGAACTCACAATCACCCCTGTATATAGTAGATTAATAATATTCATGGTATTATTTATTTTAATGAATTTGTTTAAATAATTTTTAATTTCTCAATTCTTTTGCACAAATCAGACATTTTAAACATATATTTGCACTTTATTCTTGGAAATTTAAACTTTTAGCTTTAAATTGTGATTTTTTAAAAAATATAAGCAGGGCCGTTTGCCACTGCACGAAATGCTATAAAATTCTAAGTTTGGAGAAAGGAACTCTGGTTTGACAAAAGCATTTCCAAATAAAAAATTCTCCAAGTTTTTTACAGAAAAACAATATTTCCCTCTACTTTCAAAATTATGGCAAAAGATTCTTAAACATTCCTGAAGAGAACAAAAAGTACAGCCAAGTTGAAGTCACTGCCCACTATGAGAAAAGGTACTAGAATGAAAATTAAGTGCCTTAATGCAGGGTTCTCAAACTGGGTGCCACAAAGTTTCTGGGTTTTGTGGCAATCCCTTCCAGGCAGGGTTGCTCTTTTGTTCACTCTTTTGTAAAAAGTCTGGGACGCCGAAGAAATTGGACAAAATGGACGAAATGAAATATTAACTGATTATCCATACATAAATTTATTGTTATGGTGTAATAAAATTGGTATATAATTCTAATACATTATATATTATGAATTAATCATTTAATTTGAATAAAAAGATTGTTTGAAATAGATCTATTGTTAAATCCAAGCATCTTATTGGCTTTGTTACTAGCTATGCTGCTAGTAACAAAGCCAATAAGATGCTTGGACTTAAAGATGCTCCTGACTTATTAAGACGCCCTTATGAGTAATTTTTTCTGCCTGACTAATGATTGAACCTTGCAAATAATAACTTGTACACTTATTTCCATGTCTTAAATGTAGCACTTGACATTTCCCAACATTAACAGCCATACCCCATTTATCAGCCCACTCTGTAATATGATCTAGATCCTCTTTCAGCTGATATGCTTGTTCTTCATTTTCTACAATCCCCATAACTTTGATATCATCAGCAAAACAATTCATGTTCCCAGAAATATTTTTGTGAATATCGTTCATAAAGACAATGAACAAAACAGGCCCTAACAGTGATCCCTGAGGAATCCCGCTTAAAACCTCACTCAATTTAGAATAATTTCCCCTTACAACTACCCTTTGTTTCCTTGGTCGACCAGTTTTTTACTCAAATAAAAATTTTCCCTCCTATTCTTACTATATCAGCTAATTTGCTAAGTAGAATAACATGCAGTACCTTATCGAAAGCTTTTTGAAAATCAATGTAAACAAGATCTACAGACTTCTTATTGTCTAAAGCCATGGTAACTTTGTCATATAAATGTAATAAATTAGTTGCACAAGATTTACCTTTCTTGAAACCATACTGAAAACTTGTCAATAGATTATTCGCAACTCCAACGAACTATAGGGGGCACTGAAGTCACTGTCTAATGGCGGACTTAAAAACTAAAACAAACGCACATGGTAACGAAGAAAATGCTAAAAGTGTTGTGATTTTTGTTCGTACATATGATTTTTTTGCTTTATTCTTTTAAAATTAATTTTCAAAGTCTTGTGGATATTCTGGCCCATGTAGAAAGAAATGAGAATTCAAGAAGCATTACTAAACGTCAAAGATTAATGCAAACTACGTAGTTCGTAGTTCTAAGCAGCTATTTATACAAATACAAATACAAATGTGACGACCAGCAACAGGCTCTGGGGCCCAGCTAGGCTGGTCCTAGTCAATTAATTAGTCCCCAATGAAGATCAATGGCCCTCTTAAAGCTATCCACTCCCTTGCTCATTACCGCCTCTTCCGGTAAGCTATTCCAAGTGCCCACGACCCTGCTAAAGTAGTAGTTTTTCCTGATTTCCAAGTTAGCCTGAGATTTAAATAGCTTAAAACAATGACCCCTTGTCCTACTTTCCCCGCAAAAATTTAATCCATTTACATCTTTCATTTTGATAAATTTAAATAACTGAATCATGTCCCCTCTGACTCTCCTTTGCTCCAGGCTATACATGTTAAGCCTATTAAGTCTGGTATCATAATCTAAATCTGAGAGTCCCCTTACTAATTTAGTTACCCTTCTTTGAACCCTTTCCAATACAAAAATATCTTTCTTCAGATAAGGCGACCAAAACTGAACAGCATACTCCAAATGAGGTCTTACTAAACTCCTATATAAAGGCAGAAGAACTTTCTTAGATTTGTTTGAAATAGATCTATTGATGAACCCAAGCATTTTGTTGGCTTTGTTACTAGCAATACTGCACTGTTGACTAAACTTGAAGTCCTGATTTATAAAGACACCCAGATCCATAACATTTTCTGCCTGATTTATGACTGAACCCTGTAAACGATATCTCATACGCTTATTTGCATGACCTAAGTGTAGCACTTGACATTTCCCTACATTAACTGCCATACCCCATTTATCTGCCCACTTAGTAATATGATCTAAATCCTCTTGCAGCTGTTTTACTTGTTCTTCATTTTCGACAATCCCCATAACTTTTACATCGTCAGCAAAACAATTCATGCTTCCAGAAATATTTTCATTGATGTCATTCATAAATATAATAAACAAAAGAGGCCCTAAAACTGATCCTTGAGGAACCCCACTTAAAACATCACTCCAATTAGAATGATTTCCTCTCACAACTACTCTTTGCTTCCTACCAGTAAGCCAATTTCTAACCCAAAGTAAAGTTTTTCCTCCTATTCCAACGTCAGCTAACTTGCTGAGAAGAGCAACATGCGGTACCTTGTCAAAAGCTTTTTGAAAATCAATATAAACAACATCCACACATTTTTTGTTATCTAAAGCTGAGGTAACCTTGTCGTAGAAATGCAATAAATTAGTAGTACAGGATTTACCTTTCCTGAAACCATACTGCAAACTAGTCAACAGACTATTAGTCTCTAAGAACATCATGATCTTAATTTTGATCAAAGTTTCGAAAATCTTACAAATCACCGAAGTCAAACTTACAGGTCTATAATTCCCAGCAATACCTTTAGACCCCTTCTTGAAGAGTGGCATTATGTTAGCCAGCTTCCAGTCCTCTGGCACCGTCCCCGAGTTATAAGAAGCATTGAAAATATTCAAAATAACATCCACTAATTCCTCTGCACATTCAACTAAAATTTTTGGATAGATATTATCTGGTCCCGGGGCTTTAGTTGCTTTAATCTTTTTCAAATGAAATAAAACCTCCTCCCTGGAAAATACAAAATCCTCAAGCTGTATAATCGCTTGTGTCTTGTTAGTGTCAACTGTTGAGATACAGTTATCGTTAAACACACTGGAAAAAAAGTTATTTAGAACATTTGCAATATCCCTATCGTTTTGGATTAAATTTCCATACTCATCAACCAAAGGCCCAATTCGACTGTTTCGAGCTTTCCCAGAATTAGCGTAAGCAAAAAACCTCTTAGGGTTCCCATCAATGTCATCTGCCAGCCTTTGCTCCAATTCCCTTTTCTGAATCCGTGCCAAATACTTAAAATTTCGCCTTGCCTTCCCATACTGGAGCCTCTCCGCACTCTGACCAGTTTCTTTAAACTTACGAAAAGTGGCTTGCTTATAATTAAGAGCTTCTTTAGTCTCCCTGGAGAACCACATGGGCCAAATTTTGGTACTAACACCTTTTCTCCTAAATGGAACATAGTCCCCAACGGTTTTAGCAAGTTTATCCTTAAATTCCGTCCACTGCTGATCTACGTCGTTATTTTCTAACCCTGACGAAAAAACCTCTTTCAAGCTCTGCCTAAGTGCAACAAAATCGGTGTTTCTGAAATTGGGCACAAACCTAAAATTATCATCTTTGCACACTTCAAATTGAACCCGGAACCTAATGCTGTTATGATCACTATCTCCAATATGCTCCCCTACACTCAACCCTTGAACAAAACTACCTATGTCACAAAAAACTAGATCCAAAATGGCCTCCTCTCGAGTTCCCTGAGTTACAACTTGATCTAAGAAACAGTCACCAATTACTTTTAAAAATTCCTCTTCTTTGCTATTACCAGGATAAAAATTATTCCAATCAATACCCGGAAAATTGAAATCCCCCATTATGATAACGGATCCTTTACTGGACATGTCACTTATAATACGGTACATCTGTTCATCTTGTCCCTGGTTTGAATTAGGTGGCCTATAAATGTTTCCAAAGCGTAGCTTTTTGCCCTTACTGCTCATCAACTCAAGCCAAACCATATCAATATCAGTAGGCTTATCATTTATGACCAATTCATTGCAAATAAAATTGTCTCTAACATAAAATAAAACCCCACCACCTCTTTTACCTACTCTATCCTGTCTGAACAAATTATACCCAGCAATATGTAATAACCCTGCATCAGATTCGGTAGCCCATGTCTCTGTAATTCCAATAACATCCAACTTCTCATCCATAACTATGCTTTTCAATTCATCCATCTTGTTCCTAATACTGCGAGCATTGGTATAGAAAACTTTAAGCATGCCTAAGTTGCTTTTATTTAACACCCTGAAATTTCCTAAATTACAATTGTTAACATTACTACTATTGTTCGTCACTTTATTTCCATTCCTAGCAATACCCAAAAAAATTTCGTTATCTCGATACCTGATGCTTGAACCATGCCCCCCATTCCAACTTAGTTTTTTGACTCTGAAGCCCTTAAAATTAATCCACTAACCATTTTGACTCCTGTAGAGCTCAGATGCAGGCCATCCCTAGCAATCCAATCCCGTTTACAATGACTCCATACATCAATGAACCTGATACTGCGCTTTTCGCAAATTGACTTCAGTAGCAAGTTCATACACCTCGCACGTTGATTTAGCCAGCTCCTATGCACTCCATACCTGGGAAGCAAACCAACCACTTGGACATTCGTCGAAAAGCTGGTTGCTTTATCCAACAGGGATTCCCATTCCCTAGAAAACTCCTCATTTTTACTGTGGCCTACATCATTTGTTCCCACCCACAAAGTAACCATATCCTCCTTATTCAATACTCCCTTCTTTTCAGCAACCATATTAACGTCTTTTACCCGAGCCCCTGGTAAACAACACCTAGCCACCTTACGCTTTACTCTCCCAACTGTGTTACCCACCTCCCTTACCATAGAGTCCCCCAAAATTACACCCTTAGTTTCCCAATCTAACTCCTCATTTGAAACTTCCCCCCGAATCTCTGGAACATTTATACCCTCTACAACTGACTTACACCCTAATGCTAACTGGGCTTCCAAAACTAGCATCTTAAGTCTGAGAGTTCAGCACATTTAGTGCAAATATAATCCTCCTCAAAAACAGACTCATTTTCCCCCTTATACAGGCAGAACATATGACATAAATTACAAGAGATCCACCTGTCCCCCTTCCCACTCTTTACCTCTTTCATAATGCATATAACACCCATTTCTACTCAGTGAATATGTTCCAAAAGGCAAAACAGAAAATTAAAAATGCAAAAAAACACAGAATAAATACTAAAAACAGCAGTAAATAAACAGAGTTGCTACACCCAATAAAGCACACAAGATCAAAAACCAGGAGATCACCACATGTTAGGCTTAGCTCCAAAAAATGCAAAAACACTTCAAGAATACAATAACAGCAAAAATGAGCCCCCAAAACACAATAAAACTAAATTACATGATAAAGTGAAGTAAAAAAACCTAAAACTAGACAGTAATAATGAAAAATTATAGTAAAAAAAAACTTATCAAATTAGCAGCAATAACACTTCCTGCATCACAGGCGCCCTCTAGTGGCCAAAAAAGAGGCCACTTTCCACGATGTTGAATTCGATATTTATCAATTCTTGATAAAACTAAATATTAATTGTGGCCTGACAAGAATAACAATTAATGCTAGAAAATTCAATATGACATTACAAATTGTTATCGAAAGAAAATGATACTTTTTTGCCTTGCTTGGCTAGCGCTTATTGTTTTCCATTTGTAGCTGAGTTATTTCTCTCGAATTTCCGAATCGGTTAATTTAAAAATTTTCTGTTTAGATTTTTCTAATTTCTGAGTTACGATTTAATTGTGTCATGTTATGCAAATCATCAACAAAATTCTCACGGATATATGGTGGTAGTTTTCTTTTCAGTTGATTGACCATTATTTCTTTTCACTTATCGAATTCTGTAATCTTACTACCATTTTATTCCACTCATGATAAAAATTAAAAATGGTTTAACTAAAAACGCGAAATCTCGCCAAGGCTACTTTGCTCGCACTATACTAAAACTATAACCCTAAACAAATTTGGCGAAACCTTTCAGCTGAGAATAAAAGTAATAAAGTAAATTCTTTCTCGGTTATTCATTTTGTTCTACGATAATATATTCAAGAAAATATTTTGCATACTGTCCATTCCAACTAAATGCTGCTGTAAAATATGGTAAGTTTAATTAATTTAAGATTTAAAAAAACCCCATATTCTTATAAATTCATACAAAACAATAAAATTTTTTACCTTGTATAACGTTATCCAAGTTTGTTAATCCAGAATTTTCACTTTCACCAATTATTAAGGAAATAATGAAAACTAACATTATTTTGAGAAGCTCGAGAATACTACTAAGGGACGAATTAATTTCTGTAGCTGAAAGCGAACTAAGACACATCGATTGCGTTAATAAATACTTAGAACAAACTGCCTGTGTTTACGTCAACAGACACACGTGGAACGCAACGTGGCAATGTTTTAGTTTCATTTGCAGTTTTGTAAATCACCGCAAGGTAGCGTATTCGAGCGCTGGAGTTCCGAATTAGTCTCCAAAAAATTTGCTATCTTAATTTTTATCAACAATGTTTCAAAAATTTTGCAAACCACTGGAAGTTAGACCCACAGGCAGGGGCGGACTGGCCAGGTCGGCTGGTCGGGGATCCCCGACTGGGCCAACCGCCGAGTGGGCCACTTTAAGCAATTTTTTATTGAACTTAATACATTTAATTCACATCTAACATTTTTAAAAGCGTAATAATAGAAGAAAAAATGAAATTTGTTCACTCTTTGAGGAAAAAGTGTTTGGAATCAGGTTTTTCTCCCATCCTTAGCCAGGGACCAAAGTAAACAGCCGAAGTCCACAAGTGCGAATGCTTTCCTCTCTTTGTCAACTTTCTCTCTAGTTTTTAGAGCTCTGGGATCCATGTCTGTCACATTGAGGAAATGGGAGGGGGCCAGAGAAATTAGGATCCGACGTGGCCTGAAAAAGGGCCCGGGACGAAAAAAGAGCTTTCAAAATCTTATATTAGTACGTCTATTAACAACAATTGGCCTGCACCACTAGACAAAGCGGCCCCGTCCCTGCTATAAATGTGTGGGCCATGCTTTGGGGTGTTGATACATGAGCGGCAGCATGCACAAGGTTGGGGGGGGGGGGGAGAAGGAACATCTGTTGCCCCGGTTCCGATCCTGAAGGGGGCCCGAGATTTTTTTTAATGAGGGGTGAAATATACAGTAGGGAAGTAGTGGTAAACAAAATGTAGGGGGGCCCGTAAAAGTCATTTTTAATGGGCCTCAAAAATTTCTGTACATGCCCCTGGCCTGGTATTCACTGGTTGCGGCAGATTCAACTAAATGCTGTCATTTGGCAATCGATTTCATCAGTCTAATGTAATTTATCGCTATACGAGTATTTTCAGCTCAGAATCGCTTCGGGAAAGCAAGTCTGAACTACGATAAACTGAATCTGAAATAGGACAAAATTTCAACTTAGAAGGGCGAGTTCCTGAACATTGACGGATTTTTGCCTGAGTTCCAGGAAAGGCAAGAGGGGGGGGGGGGAGCTTTTTTTTTTTAGCAACAGTAGTTGTAATCAGGGCCAGATTTAGTCTTGCCGGGGTCCCAGGGTTGCCAACCTTGGAGAAACAATTTGAGGAGCATCTGTGCTGATTTTGAAGAGCAATTTAAAATTTTGCGGAGCAGTTCGGAATTTTGTGTAAAAATCAATAAAATGAACTAAAACCACTTATCTGATTTTTTTAGAGCTTTAATAATTATTCTAAGCACTTGTATGAAAATAATTATTTCTAAATTAATAAACCAGCTTTATACACAATTTCAATCTTTGAGTATAAGCATCTTTAATTTCTTATATTTACATGTTTGTTATGATGAAATAGCAAAATTTAAGCTGGAAAACTTTGGCAGGGAAATGCGTAGCAAAAGAACTTCTTTGCAGAGCCACGGAGTTTCGTAATTTTTGCGCAGCAACTCCGCAAAATGCAGAGCAGTTGGCAACCCTGGGACCCTGTGGTATTTCAGGTATGAGGTCCCTTTCTAGTCCTAAAGTCACGATAGTATTAAGTCTACAACTGAGGACTTTGTTGCAGGAACGAGTTAGGTCAAAACTTTTCCTTTTTTGAAAATTCATTTTTCCGTGTGGAGAATATACGAGGCGTGTTTTTAAAGTAAGTTCCGTTTTTATATAAAAAAGGAACGAGTACAGATAGAGCTAAGTAATTTGGTGCACAAAAATCTACCACCCTTACGCTATTTTTCGACATTGCTCCCGTGATTTTCCAAGCATTTGTCATAGCGTGGTACAGGTTTTTGTATACCTATTCGTACAAAGTTACCGCCCGTTTAGTCAACCATGAAGACTCTTACAGGGCTTTGGCTGGGGCGTTTTTGAACATCCTCTGGTGTGCCCTCACCTCGCTCGCAGCATCTTTCATTTGTTTCGGCATCTAAAGTCTTTCCAAGGTGGTCTGTGGCACAACAGCAATAATGAGCTCAGAGAACATGTTATCCCATGGCTGACTACACAGGCGGCAATTTTCTATGAATAGGTATACAAAAACCTGTACCACGCTATGACAAATGTTTGGAAAATCACGGGAGCAATGTCAAAAAATAGCATAAGGATGGTAGATTTTTGTGCAATAAATTTCTTTGCTCTATCTGTACTCGTTCTTTTTTTATATCAAAACGGAACTTACTTTAAAAATACGCCTCGTAGATGTTCCGATTGGTGCAACAACGGGACACAAATGTAAGATTAGACATTGTAGTAAATTATGTATGCTTTGTTGTAAATAATGTGAGAAAGATATTAGCCTTTCGCTAAGTGGCTGAAGCACGCTAAGTGGTGATAATTTTGAAGTTGGTAATTCTATCTGAAGCGATCATATTTTTTTCCTCATCCTTACTATTCCTTTGCAGTTCTAAGTTCATTTCGCAGATATATATTATTATTGTTTATTAAATAATGAGCGGAGAAAAGTGCTTACCAATGCCTTTTCAGAAAAAGTTTACAACACCACCTCTAATTAGCTGTGATAAAACAAACGACCATTATATTTATTTGGCAGTAGCAATTATTTATCACTTGCAGGAGCATCGAAAGAGTGCCGATTTTTTTTTTTTTCAAAATTAGCTGATTTTGTATAAGCTGTTTCCTCTAATTTGATTCAAAAAAAAGGTCCAAAAATTATTGGTGGTTTATACGCAGAAATATGCTTTATTTTGCTTTCAGATTTGCTCTTTCAATAAACAATTTGTGACAGATCCAATCTTGTTTATCAGAATTTTGTGAAAGGTCCGTTTTGTTTGATCGGGATTTTGTGAAAGGTCCGTTTTGTTTGATTGAAATTTTGTGAAAGGTCCGTTTTGATTGATCGGATTTTTGTGAAGGGTCCGTTAACGGACCCAAATATCCTCTGGCCAGACCACTGCTTTTACTTTTTGGTATACTAGGTACATACAAAGTCCAAGTGTTTTCGATAGTAATTATTTATAAAATGTTAAAAAGCTTTTTGATGTTTAGTTTTAAAGGTAATGCAAAAAACATTCAGATATATTCTTATCAAATTCTTGTGGATAAATGATTGAAACGAAAGAATGACGTTTCAAGGACAAGAGTCAAAGGTTAGCTTAAAAGCGGAAGGGCACGGTGCCCTTCTAAAAAATCTTGGGGTTAGCCTTTCTCTTTTCCTCTCAATGTTTCCAAATATATTATAAGATTATATTTTTAAAATTTAAAAATATCGGAAAATTTCGAAGGAGAGTCGCCAGATTCCCTATAGTAACCAAATGTAATTTAAAATTGGGTCAACTATACTTCAGTTTTTAAATGCTCCCAAATGAGATCATTGACCCTCCAATTCTCTCAAACGTGACCAAAGTTAGTTTTGTGTTTTTTAATAGTTTAAACTCTAAACGTTTTTGTAGAGAGATCTCTATGCTGTTCCATTAATATTACTAAAGGTAGCCTAAAATTGCATTTCTAAAACTTTCCATTTCGGAGAATTTCTGGGAAGAGCACCCGACATTCTATTGTAAGCAAAGATAGACTAAAATAGATTTCAATTTGAAAAAATAAATAAATAAATAAATAAGAAAACAAAATTGTGGGGGAACCCCTTGTTTTCCTTCTCCTTTAACGTTACCAAAAATTGTAAAATTGCGTTTTTTGACATCAACTTTGAAAATATCACTTGGATGGGAACGAGAACCCTGTGTCCCGATTCTTTTCTTAAGCCTATATAGATCAACTAATTTCAAAAAAATTCCTGAGGGATTTAACTGGTTCCTCATCTGTTTTCTCGTGTCCTTCCTATGTTATCAGTATAGAAGCCTGAAGATGTGCTTTTTCAGGCTTATAACCATAAGAATCCTTTCAAGGCACATAAAAAATGTGTCAGTGTTAGCTATTATTTTACGTTTCACAATTTTCTATTTTAGAACTTTAAAACTTGATTTAGGAACTTAAAGAAAAATAGGAACTAGTGGTAGTTTAATGTCTTTGCTCGACTAATTTAGTGAAGTGAGCCAAACTATTCTTTTGCCGACTGGGCCAAAGTTAGCCAGTTCGCCCCTGCCCCACAGGTAAGTCCTCAAGCTGTACTATAGCTTGTGTCTTGCTGGTGTCAACTGTTGAGATACAGGTGTTATTAAGAACATTAGCAATATCACTATCGTCCTGAATTAAAATTCCGTGCTCATCAACCAGTGGCCCAATATGACTATTTCGAACTTTTCCTGAATTAGCGTCTGCAAAAAACCTCTTAAGATTCCTGCCTATGTTATCTGCCAGTCTTTGCTCCAACTCTCTTTTCTGAATCCGTACCAAATACTTAAATTTACGCCTTGCCTTACAATATTGGAGCGTATCTGCACAGTGACCAGATTCTTTAAACTCATGAAAAGGGACTTGCTTGTAATTTAGAGCGTCTTTAGTTTCCCTGGAGAACCACATCGGCCAAATTTTTGTGTTGACACTCTTTCTCCTTAAAAAAACATGATCTCCAACTGTTTTCACTAGATTTTCCTTAAACTCTGCCCACTGAAGATTTACATCGCTATTGTCCAATCTGGAAGAAAAAACTGCTTTCAAACTCTGCCTAAGGGCCACAAAATCAGTATTTCTGAAATTGGGCACAACCTAAAATTCTCTACTTTGTGCATATCAAATTTAATCCCAAACCTAATACTGTTGTGGTCACTATCTCCAATGTGTTCCCCTATACATAACCCTTGAACAGAACCTTCCATGTCACAGAAAACTAGATCCAAAATCACGTCCTGTCGAGCACCCTGAGTTACAATTTGATCTAAGAAACAGTCACCGATTACTTTCAAAAATTCCTATTACTGTGGTAAAAATTATTCCAATCAATTCCTGGAAAATTAAAAATCTCCCATTATGATGACTGACCCCTTGCTTGAAATGTCACTAATAATGCTAAACATCTGTTCATCTTGACCCTGGCTTAAGTTGGGTGGCCTATAAATGTTCCCTAAATGTATTTTTTTGCCCTTATTGCTCATCAACTCCAGCCAAATCATATCAGTTTCATTAGGTTTATCATTAATTACCTATTCATTGCAAGTTAAAGTGTCTCTGACATAAAATAAAACCCCACCACCTCTTTTACCTACTCTATCTTGTCTAAAACAAATTATACCCAGCAATCGATTGTTGTTTGTATGATTGTTGCTTGTGTTGATTTGTATTTGTATAAAAATTATTGTTAACTTCAGAATTTAATAAATCCAAAAAAAAATAATAATAATTACACATTGGTGCAACTAATTTTAGGTCAAAATTTACTTAGAAGTAATAAAATTTAACATTGCGAGTAAGCTATTAGGCATGATAACACTATTATGTATCACAATAGTCAGGGCCGGATTTAGGGGAGGGCAGGCAGGGCTACTGCCCCGGGGTCTCCACAGCAAAGGGGCCCCCCACAATAATTTTTTTACAAAATATCCTAACTTTCACGTTTCGATAATATCGGATATTTACATATATATCAAAATATTCGGATATATATCAAATTATCGGATATTTTCGAAAATATGATGATCTTTACGAACCCTGATTAGGGGCTTCCATTTCTTTGTTGCCCCGGGACCTCCACACTTCCACATCCGGCCCTGACAAAGTAGAGATTAAACTCAACGGAAAAGTCAAATGAAATGCTTGGACAGTTTTTATTGATGTTCCCACCATAGTAAAATATTTATGTACTCCGCATGTTTTTATGGATATGTTAATGCCATAAAAATTACTACTTTAGTAGGTTTGTGGGTACTCGGAACAGTGTGCCGGAAGAGTCTATATAATGAGCAAAGGGGTCTAGATAGCATTAAAATGGCCATTAATCTTCATTGAGGACTAATAAATTGACCAGGAACAGCCTAGCTGGGTTCAGAGCCTGTTGTTGATCATCACATTGGTATTTGTATACAAAAACAGATTTCACTTTATGTCAACATTTCATTTATTAATATCAAGTAGTTTTTCTTTCTATTTTTTAAAATTGTTTTGAGAGACTCCAACCTTTAAAACCTTTTTATTTCTACTTTTTAATTTTATAAAATGCATTTATTATCTTTTAATAAAGCTGAAAGTCTGCATCTCTGTCTGTTACGCTAAGTTAAAGGATTGATCCATTCCCCCCACCTCTCTCTCTCAAAGATTTTTGAAGCAATGTAATTCTAAAATGATAGTGGTATCAACTGAACTAAACACCAATAACTTTCCCATTTCAATGGGCTTTCAAAGAAGAGGGAACAAACTCTGGCAAATTTACTACAGCCGAACTAATCCATAAATTTAGAAATTGAAGCAACAGTCTACTTATTTAAAATATTTTTTTAGTTAGTTTATTTAAAATATTTTTTTTATATTTTGGAAGGGGGTTTAGGGTTGTTCTCCCTTCTCCCCTCAGATACGTTCATGGTGTTATAAATAAGAATTTTGGTCTTGGTAAGGCTTTTAATTTTCTGAGCTACAAAATGAAAAATCTATGTGCCATTTTTAATGAATTAAATTTACGCAATCTGTATCAGAATACAAAAAAAGAAAAAGAAAGAAACTGCTTATCTAGTTGCTAGATATTGTCAGTAACATATTTAAAACCAAAAATAAAGCCCGAAAATAATGTGGAAGAAAAATATTTTCAAAGACAAAATTGGTTGCCTTTTAAAATTCTTCTTCTTCAAAAGCACAACAGCCTTTGACAGGCCAAGGCCGACTCGCTAATCCTCCTCTAGTTGACCCTATTAGTCACTTTGGCCCTCCATGGGATGAGCCCCTTTAGCTTGAGATCCTTTTTGAAGTCGTTCAACCATCGTGTAGAGGGTCATCCTCTACATTTAGTCCTTTCAATTTTTGAGAATGTCAGTTTTTTGGTTTGGAAAGTATTGGCGTATCTCTGTACAATGATGTTCTCTTTGATGACTGGATGCCGACTGAGATATCGAGCATGCAGATTACAAAATGTACGTGATCGGCATGAGGCGGAAACATTCTATACTTTTTATTCAAAAAAATGTTTTTTTTTTTATTGTAACTTGTTGAAAAACAGTCAGAATGTGAATTGTTAGTTTATTTTTTGCCAATGGCAGTGAAACATATAGTTTATTGCTCTAGTTGGGAGTAACCTTCTCTTGAAATATTAATTTTTTTGTACAAAAAATAATGCTTGTAAATTGGTTTGTAACACCTTTTCTTTTGTTGAGGCGACCCAAATGCCAAGCTGAGTTACCTCAAACATGTTTTTCCAGCTAAGCACCATTTTAGTTTGAAGTGAATATACTTCAAACAAAATACATACAAAACTGTATACTTAGGTATTGATTTTTTTCTTTTGTAGTATTGATCAGTGAACCTTTGGAAAATGGACATTTAAGAAACAAGACTTTGAAAATTACAGATTTTGGATTAGCAAGAGAAGTGTATAAAACAACAAGAATGTCAGCTGCTGGAACATATGCATGGATGGCTCCAGAAGTTATAAAATCATCAACATTTAGTAAAGCCAGTGATGTATGGAGGTACAGTAAATGATGTGTTGTATTTTTTTTTTTTTTTTTTTTGTGCACTGTGTCATAAGCTCTTTAGGTATTCGGAGTTTTGGGAAAATCAGTTCTGAAATATTCTACCAATTAGCAGATTCCCCCTTTTTTTTCCAGAAATTTTAATTTTTATCTCTGTGTTCGCTTCTGTGTAAAATTTCAAATTTTTGTGTGACTTAAAGCATGATTCATTAAAAAAAAAAAAAACTTGAGAGAATCAAGCACCTGTCCTTCAAGAGCCAGATTATGTGTGGCATTCAACTATGAAATATTTTGAGGAAGTAATTTTGGTCATGTTCAAATAGAGTTACTGGTTAACCCAGGTGGTTGATTTCATGACTTTTAGTAATGTTATTGATTACTGCAGTGCATGTCTATAGACATACAGTTTTTCATATACAATCGACTATTAGAACACTCCTGGTGAGTCACTGGTGAGCCCAAGTTAACAAATCGCTCTGTTAAAACTCAACCTTTGGGAAATTGAAGTTTTTGTTGGAGGGGATAAGAAGTTTCCTTTATTGTTTTTTTTTTCTAATTTTTTTTTATTTTGTGTTCTCAGCTCTGCATCATATGTTCAACTTATTATTTATCATGCCTTATTTTTTCTTCAGAAAAGTTAATTCTAAAACAAAATTTACACTAATACATCTGTTGCATCAATAAATCCCTTTTTTCTATACTTAGATAGACTACTCCCATTGTCAATGTGGTATGAAGTTTTTTGGGGTCCATGGAGGAAAAGTAAAACCTTTTGTGTAAATATGATTATTGGTTTTATTGTAGATTGACCTGCTCTTTTAAACATAGAATTCAACTTTCTAGGATGCCTTAGGAAAAAATGCAATTTTTCAAAATAGTATATTCATTTATACTAACTTGTATAAATGACATGATGAATAAGAATAAGAGCACAAAATCAAGCACCATAAAATAAATTAAAAATAGAGTAGATTTTTTAAGTATTCATTTTTGGTAATGAAGATGAGATCTTAGTTTCTCAAACTCACAGTGAAAGAGGAGAGAAGAATGAGGTACATGACATCCAATATTCAATCCTCTTTATTTCTAGAGAGACAAAATAGTCAAAATTGAGGTAATTTCATGACTTTAAATAATTAATAGTAGAAAACACAGGTTTAAAAAAAAAGAATTTATAATTTAAAATACAAGGGGCTCCGCCCCCTGCTCGCTGATGCTCACCAATCCCCTAAGATTGCTTTGTAATCTTATTTCATTCGCAAAGATTTAAATTGATTTCCAAATTAATGATTTAAACTAATTAATTTAAATCGCAAAGTTTTAAATTGATTCGTAAAGAATGATACAATTTTGTAAGTTTTAAAAATCGCTTTCATATTCGCTGTATCTAGTAATATGATTGCTCTTTAGCTTGCACCTTGAATTTAGTTGAGTCTAAGGTTTTCCGTTAAAATTGAAACCCTTATATCTGCCATTCTAATTAATTGAGAAAGTTGGAAAAAAGCTTTATTTGATGCAGAAAAATAGAGATGGACATAAAGATAGAGTTAGAGATTTCCTTTAGATTTTCACCTACTCTTTTGAATGGCGTCTATGGTTCTAAAGTTATGCCTTTGATAGGTATCTTTGCGGCTCTCAAGCCACTAATGATTCCAAGTCATTAGTGAATCTATTTAAAGGCATAATTTTTTGATCAGTTTATTTCTGGTTCCCACGCTAAGTTTTCGTTGCTAGCAATCGGCTTCACAATGTAGGGGTATCAAACTTGTATTGATACATTCTTACTTTTATCATGAGCTAAAAGGCCAGAGAAAAGGCATGAGCGAAAATTAGCCAGAGGTAAGAAAACTTAACACATTCATCCATGATTTGCCTTCATGTGGCTTTTTTAACGACGGGCAGTACTTGACGGAAATTGCCGCCTAATATAAATGTTTTTCCACCAAATGGAACTTTGTTGTTCATTACGTCTCAGAGCGTACGGTAAATGATCTCTAAAGCTTTCCTTGGACTCATACTTGCCTCATCCCATGTAATGACATCTATTTCTTTCAGTCTGAGTTTGTCGCGAGTCTTTAAAATGCAAATGCCTTCCTCGTTCAATACAGTGGGTAGGTTGAAGAAACGATGAGACATTGTTTCCACCAGGCAGTAAGATTGAAGCTATTCCTGTCTGTGCCACGCAAGCTGTTTTCTTATTTAGGGTCGCAGTTTGTGATAAATTGCGTTGTTAAGAAACGTTTTACCAGTTCCCCCTGGTCCATCAATGAAGAAGTATTTAGAAGGATCGTCACAATTGTTGAACCAATGATTGCGACCAATGATTCTATCATAGACAGTCTTCTGGTCAGCATTAAATTGTTCTTCAATTTCTTTTCAAGTGGCTGCATGAAGTTCTATATATCTGCATTTCCCACTGGTGCAGTGATAGAAGTAACTTGGGGAAGACCATGTTTGGCATGTTCTATTCTCTATTGAGATTGTTCTATTCTCTATTCTCTATCTTACAAAGGGGTATTGCAGGTTGTGCAGTCACATTCAGTCATATTATCCTTAAACTTCTCCCACAGCTGCAAGGTGTCCGATGGTTCAGGCCCGATTAGTTAGTACACAAAAAAATGCCTGAATTGATTGGGCATCAAAGTAGTTTCAGCTTCTTGCGGAAAAGCAGTAGCTTCTTCGCTGTTTTCAGTAATCCCCATGGCAATCGCAGCTTCTCTGCAAGTAGTGTAGACAACGCCTTCATGGGTCTGAAGATCTGTGAAGCAAGTAGTACCAGAAGTCCTGTTCAGTATAAACTTTAGATGAAATCTTTCTGAATCTCTTGGCGACACATTAACAATACGACCTACTACTTTACACATTCTCCTACGAGGAATCCACTTTTTCGTTGAGGTATTCCAAGAGTAACTGTCTGGCAAGTTCCCGTAAAGTAGATTCCTAGATGCAGAATCTTGCTTGTTAAGATCAAACCATGCCAGAAGCATTGTATTACAGTCTTTGCTGACAGCATTTTCTTCTTGACCTTCTGAACCTGCTGAAAAATGCAAATACAGTAGAATACATTTGTAACGCCGACCTATATAGCGCAATTCTCTATAAACCGCACAACTTTTCTGAAATAAACAATAGGTTTTTAAGTTAAAAAAATCCCTTTGTTTTGCTTGCTAACATAAAAATTGTTAGGAAAATTAAATTTTGAAACAGTTTTTCATCTTTCCAGCTTAATTCAAAGCTTTTAAAGGAAGATTAATATTCACAGTAAAGAGACCAAATGGCTCTTGAAAATGCAGCTGTTATGCAAACTATGATGCTGGCAAAAGTGCAGGATAATTCACTTTCTTTTAATTGTAAAGCATATTTATTTGTGAGTGATTAGTTGTATAATTAGTGTTTAAATACTCATTGCAGATAGAACTAATTCTGAAGTGCTAATATATATATCAAGGGTCTGTCCAGGATTTTTCACAGGGTCCGTTTTTTGTGAAAAATGAATAAATTTTGTGAAAAATAATTAATTTGGAAAAAAAATGTTAAAACGAAATTTTATAATTTAGAGATGGCACAAACTGCATCAATTAAAGTTGAGTGTTTTCCTCTTTTATGTCGAGAATATCATTCTGGAGTGTTTTTCTGATATTTGGCGGGGGGGGGGGGGGGCATCGCTCTCTCAAGTATCAATATTTATCTACCATTCTACATTTTGTTAAATTATACTACAAATATTTCTGTCCAGTATTTAAAATAATTGTAACAAAAAAAAAAAAAAAAAAAAATCAGAATAGGGTTCAGCATTTAACTTGGTGACCCAAGACACTCTTAAAAAGCACAGAATTTCGTTTAAAACGTATATATTCCGTGATTTTAACAAAAATAAAAAGTTATTTTAATTGTTTACCTCTTAACAAAGCGTAATAAACATCAAAAATTCGAAAAATCGGATTCCGATAGCGGATGCAAAGAGATCGCAATTCTCAAAGTGAAGGCATCAAAAGTATAAAAACGACTTGTAAAAGAAATATTTTTGATAAAATTATTTTAAAATTTCATTTTAGAGTCCTATGATAAACATTTCATTAACATCTGTGGACACAGTTGAAGCAAAAAAAAAAATAAATAAAATAAAATAAATAAAATAAAATAAACCATCTATTCAGCATTTTAATTTTTGACTCATAACAGAAAATGGAATTTTGCTTTAAAAACTTGAAATGAGAGTTCTAACAGAAATAAAGAGACTTTTCATTTATTTGCATCCTAATAAAGCGAAGTTAGCTCGAAAAAAGAACAAAATATGACTCTCATTCTCATATCAGATTTAAATTATTGCATTTTTCAAAATGTAGACATCTAAAGAAAAAAAACGGTAATTAAAAGTTTATTTAAAGTTAATCATCCTTGTTAGCATCGAAAAATCAAAACCCATATAATTTTCTCCCAAAATAACAATTAAACATCGCACCACACTGTAAAAACGCAAATATTGACAAGCTAGTAAAATGAGAATATTTTCTAATCAAGTCATTATAAAGGTTCAACGCCAGATGCTAAGTGGTGATAATTTTGAAGTTGGTAACCCTATCTGAAGCGATCATATTTTTTCCCCACCCTTACTATCCTTTTGCAGTTCTAAGTTCATTTCACAGATATATATTGTTATTGTTTATTAAATCATGAGCGGGGGGGGGGGGGAGAAAAGTGCTTACCAATGCCTTTTCAGAAAAGTTTACAACAACACCGCTGCTAATTAGCTGTGATAAAACAAACAACCATTATATTTATTTGGCAGTAGCAATTATTTATCGCTTGCAGGAGCATCGTAAGAGTGCCGATTTTTTTCTTTCAAAATTAGCCGATTTTGTATAAGCTGATCCCTCCAATTTGACTTCAAAAAAGGTTCCAAAAATTATCGGTTTATACACAGAAATATGCATTGTTTTGCTTTCAGATTTGCTCTTTCAATTAACAATTTGTGAAAGATCCGATCTTGTTTATCAGAATTTTGTGAAGGGTCCGTTTTGTTTGATCGGGATTTTGTGAAAGGTCCGTTTTGTTTGATCGGAATTTTGTGAAAGGTCCGTTTTGGTTGATCGGATTTTTGTGAAGGGTCCGTTAACGGACCCAAATATCCTCTGGCCAGACCCCTGTATATATATATATATATCTGAATATTAATTTCAAAATTTGAGAAATGACCTATATAATGCCGAAACCTGTATAACACAAAAGCTCTGGTCCCTAGGTCTGCGTTATAACAGTCTTCTACAGTAACTCTCGCCGTGTTTAAGTTAGAGCATTGAAACAAATTTCGTAGAATGCGGAAAATTCTACCCTTTCCAACAATACATAATATTAATGTATGCAAGTAATTTTTCACCCCTTTAATGGGCAATAATAGACAATTAATGCAAAATTTGAGCTTATACTATTAATTACAAAAAAAAAAAACTAATTTGAATTTTTAAAAATAAAACCCCAGGTGCATATCCCGGGGGCTCGAAGTAATTTTGTACAAAATTTCAAGGCTGTAGGTGCTATGGGGTCTCCTAGACGCACGTCCGCCACAGACTTCCTTCCAGAATTTCTTTGAAACCTTACTTTTATTTACTATAAAGAGAAAATGCTCCAAGCATCTAGAGAGAATTCATATAACCTCAGAGCATGAGAGTAGGTAAATTAGCTTACATTTTTTAGTGTTGTTTTTCTCATGTATTTCTTCTCATGTATTCACATTATTTATCAACTGAAAGTGCAAAATGCTATTTTATTAGCAAGTATGTGTTTAAAATATTTCTTTATTGAGCATTTTGTTTTTATCTATTTTCTAGCTATGGTGTCTTATTATGGGAATTACTGACTGGAGAAACACCTTATAAAGGAATTGATGCATTAGCTGTAGCTTATGGCGTTGCTGTAAATAAGCTTACTTTACCTATTCCATCAACATGTCCAACTCCTTTTTCATCACTTATGGAGGGTTAGTTCCTTTAACTGTGTTCTTGAACAGTAATCTGATCATTTGGATTTTCTGATTTGTATGCAATTACTCTATAAATTGATTGAATTTTATCCACTTAGCACATTATTCAAAACTGGAGATCAGTTTGTGATGTAATTTCTAGGTAAAACAATTACTTTGATCCTGATTGTTTTCAGAGGAGAGCAAGGAATAGAGGGGCTTTTACATTTTTAAACTGTGGGTTAAAGACAGATTTTGTCATTATGCTAAATAAAATCTGATATTATTATGCATTCTACACCTTTGCCATCCAATCTTTTTTTCATTTTGAAAGCTACTTAATATTAAGGTTTTTCTTTCCTTTTGTGTATTTCAGTTTGCTGGCATCCTGATCCTCATCAAAGACCCACCTTTATCCATATTTTACATGAATTAGAAGAAATTGCTTGCTCCCCGTTTATGAATACTCCACAAGAATCATTCCATACCTTACAAGAAGATTGGAAACACGAAATTGCTGAAATGTTCCATGAGCTACGCTGCAAAGAAAAGGTAAACTTTTCATACCTATCATTCTTTATGTAGCTGTTAAAAAGTGCTGTTGAAAGATAATGAAATCTTTATTTAATTTTGAAATTTGTAATGATCAATTTTTTGCATTATTTTTTCCTATCTGATTAATATAGCAAAATCCTGAGTTGCTCAATCAGATGCAAGGAGGAATCCAGAAATGTTTCTAGGAGGGAGCAATTTATTTTCATCACTTATGTTTTATTACGTATCTAAGGGATGGGGTGGGGGGTTACCCACATATTCTTTACTAAAAAACAAAGAAGTATATAGACATAGCCATTGAGGGGAGAGGAAGGAGGTCCTATAAATGTTCCCTTTCTTTGACGTCTACAAAGTTGATCTAAAATTGCTCATTAAAAACTTTGAAAAAAATCCATGGGTTATGTTTCCAAACCCCTTTCTCACTAACGTTATTAACTTTGGCGAAATTTTGGTTGTTAAGTTCCTAAAAATGCTAGAGATAAGTTCCTGAATCCCATTTCTTCTCTAATTTTTATCTGAGATTGGCAACTATCGCACCTTTACAACTTCAATTTTGAAAAATGCCCTGAAATGCCTCCGAACCTTCCTTCCTCCTAACGTCACAAAAGATTCTCTAAAAGTGCCTTTTTTAAATTTAAATTTCAAAAACTTCTTGTGAGAGGGTTCCGAATCCTATTCCTTTTCCTTATTGTCATCAGGGATGCTGATGTCAATACAATTGTATTTTTAAGACTTCATTTCCCAAATATTGGTAGTGCAGAGCAAGGATGCCCTCACATAGGTTGGGCAAAGAGGGGGGGGGTGCTCGAGCTCCCCCCCCCCTTTTGAAATTAGAACTTCCTTGCATTTGGTATTCTTTTCTTTGCAAAAATGTAACATTTATTCTCCAGCCATTAATGAATAAGTTATTAAAAATGACAAATTGTAATGACTGTAATCTGTCCTGAAATCGGTTTCCATTTAGAAAATACCCTGCTAAACCATGGGGAAAATATCTGAGCCCCCCCCTATAATTTTTCATATGGGCACCCTTGGTGCAGAGTCCCTCAAGAGAGGGGCAATTGCCCCCATCGCCCCTCCCTTGTATCTGCCCTTGATCAAATGATACCAAAAGTAATTACTAGTAAAATTCAGCAACAATTAGCATTTTCCAGTTATCATTTTATGTCTTCACATAGCATAAGAAAAAAATAAAATGCTGCTTCAAGCAGTGATTTAAGTCACGGCGATCTACATTGTTTGATCCATTGCAAAAAAAGGGTTCTGCTGATTATCTCCTCCTTACCTTGTTTTCTTTTCCAAAATAAATAAATAAATAAATAAAAATAAATAGAAAACATAAAATAACTTTTTCTTGTATTCCTGAAATTATATCTATCTTGATTTTCTGAAAAATATTTATGGTTAAAGACGTGATTGTATTGAAATCAAATTTTTTTTTCAAAAAAAAAAAAAAAAAAAAAAAAACTGAAAATATATACAGATATACATGCTAAATTTTCACACAAATAACATATTGTTCATCTAACTTTATATACATGCCTTGCAGTTTGCTAATAAATTTATTCATGAACATCATCATTTGAAGATGCATATTTCTTACTTAGTGATTTATCAGTTGCACTATAAAGCTTTTTATTTAATCATTTGGTATTTCTGCTTTGATTTTAGGAGCTGAGGTGTCGTGAGGAAGAGCTTACAAAAGCATTGTTGCAGCAAAAAATTCAGGAAGAATTTTTACGGAAAAGAGAACAAGAATTAGCTGAACGAGAAATAGATTTGCTTGAGCGAGAATTAAATGTTATGATACTCCAACAACAACAAGGTCGCCCTACACCTAAGAAACGTAAAGGGAAGTTTAAGAAAAGCAGACTAAAATTATTAAAATCTGGTGGTCAAATTAGCATGCCCAGTGGTAAGAACACTTAATTTTATATGTTTATGTGAAAAACTTACCATATACTTGAAAGTTTATAAGTTTGTTTATATATATATGCAAATAAACCCAGTGGCACCTCAGCCCATGGGGGACCAAGGCCTACTGTGCCCATCTCGGTCTTCCTGACCAAGGGCTCTGGAGTGTTAGGCATATGTTCTGGTTAGGTGGTTATCCAAATGCGGAACCACCAGGGTTTAGTTCCCAAGCACCCTTGGTACTCATTTTATCGACCCACTGAAGGGATGAACAGTTGAGTCGACCATGCCCAACCCAGGAGTAAAATCCGGGCCTGCAGCGTGGGAGCAAGAAGCGCTACTACTGAGCCACTGGGCTTCATAAATGCAAATACCGACAAAAATGGGGTTGTTTCCAAAATTTTAAAAGTTTTTTTTTTGAAAGGACATGCTTAAAAACATAGGATCTAACCATTTTTTAAATAATTTGTTTAAGTTTAATACTTTAAAAAAATTACTTAAATCGGAGCTTTTTCATTGTTTACATTTCTTGCTGCATCACAAATGATGAAATACCATTCTGTGTTGCCATTCACAGAGCAAAATATTTGATTCGCATCTTTGCACATGTGTATTGGCAACGATGTGGTTGATAGCAAGCACTTTTGACTGAAGGAAACAACCCCATTGTGAAAAGTGTTTAAAAATTTTTTTATACCTTGTTTTTTTAAACAAATTTTGATGTGGCATGTATATATTATGTCAATTTAGGTAAAACAGTAAATCACAATTAATATATTAAGTAAATTTTCCGCACATATGCAAAATTAATATTTAATTGAAAAAAGAGTGATATGGAATGGTGGCAATATTCCGAAATTTTGGATGTAGAAAGAGACAAGAGAGAAAATACATACATTTCTCTCTCTTTCTCTTTTTTTTTTATTTTTTAAAATTTCCCTACTGTGGAAAAAAATCATACAAGAATCAGTAAATTTATTTTCAACAATCTAAAAAATGTGAACAATCATTATGGTCTGGAAAATAAATAAACAAATAAAATAATAATAAATGCTCATCAACATCCTAACAATATTTTCAATTTCTGAAGAATGACAATTGTACCAAGGTTTAACTGTTAAATTGAAAACAAAATGAATTAATTATTCTTCAAATCTCATTTACACAATCTTAAAAAAATATAAAATCGTTAAAAATGATATCTTTCAAATCCTATTTATACAGTGCAAACTTACCGGTCAATACTCAAAACAATAATAATACTGAGATTTTTTTAAAATGAACCAATACATGTCCCATAATTAATCATTATCAGACAGCTTAAGGTTTGCATGTTGTTAATGTAAAAGTTTCTAAAATATAATTAAAATACTGAGTGGTATTAAGTTATGATGCTGCTATTCCAATTTGCTGATTAATCATTATCAGATTTGCTGTTAAGCTGATCAGAGAAAATCTCAATAAAAGCTTTATTCTATACTAGAGGACCCGACAGACTTTGTTCTGTTCAAACTTTGCAAAAAGTTAAAAAATTTCAATAAACTATCAAGTGTTTGAACCGTTTTGTTTAAAAAATTAAGTAAAAAGGAAATGATTTAAGCTGCTTGGTGTCAGAATGCGTATATTTATTACAATTTGATTTTTTCTAATGTACACTGAGCAGTTGTTCTATTAACTATTTTTCTCCCGTATTTGATGGCTTGTTCCTTCAGCCATACTCAAAGCATGAAAAGTGTCCTCAGATATTAAGTTTAAAAAACTAACTACCCATCTAGAACAAACGGGAAATCCCGCTGCAATGTCTGCCATATGAGAAAGAGCAAAACACTCGAAAGGATATTGTTTTAAAAAATGATAAAGGTAAAAACAGTTCTCTGGAAAAGCAAAGCCCCCCCTCCAGATGTAAAATCAACAAATTCTTCAACTAATGACTAAACACTCTTTAAAAACGAAAACCCATTCTTTGCAGTTTGAAATATTCCGCCAAACAAACAAAAAATACAATAAATTACATTGACAGTAGCTTTAAAGTGTAAAGATGATTAATAACAATGAAGTAAAAATGATCACTCAACTCTATTGTTTATAGTTAAAGTCGCGAAGCCACCACGTTACTGTAATCCAGCCGATCAGTGAGCGAAGCTAACTCCGACCTATTAGCGGTCCGATCTTATGAACAAAAACATTTAAAACTTTATGTATAGCCTAAGTTGTTCTATCCCCCAAAGATAAAGATCTTCCACTGCACTGATATTTTGTGTACAGAACTATCCTGTTGTAATTTATCTGGACTAAAATAAAATTTGTTTCGTCTTTAAATTCCATCATCTTTTCCTTTAATAATATACCTATTAGTTTGATAATCCTTAAAGTATTCTGGACAGTGGTGCCAAAACTCAGATGGATTTGAGCCGAGAAACAAATGTTGCTAGGTACGGTACTTTCAGATCATTTGGTTCGGAAAACGTAAAGCATCGATCTGATCACATGTTCAACTATGACGACAGAACACACGTTTTGCGTGAACCTTCCAGTACTTTACTTTTAAATATATCAAGGGACCTGAAATCGTTGCTTTTAAGAAATGAAAGCTTCACTCTCTCTCTCTCAATGTTTTATCAATTCTCAATATTGACATATCACAGTAGGAAATTTCATTACAAAAGCAGAGCTGGCTTTTGTATTGTCCTTTGGCAATGGGTTAAATATTTATTTCAGTTCTCGCTCAACAATAGGTTAAAATAAATATTAATCATTTGGGAAATATAACCATCCAATGTTTAAATTAATTAATTAACAAAAACGTTTCTGATTCGATGCATCGCCCTTCAAAACCATGCTTGCCACAACTTAATTACACACAAAAAGTTTGATCAAAATCGGTCCAGCCGTTTAAAAGCCTTATGGTGACAAACGTCCGCACAGAAGATTTTTATATATTAAGATATACATGTTTATTGTAAACCCTCTAGGTATGACGGGTGAAAGTTGCTTCTACATTTGAACGTAGCAATTGCCTGTTAGGTGATATTTTGATAGTTTAAAGTTTAACCCTAACTAGTGTAGATTAACCCTAAACTCCAGTAGATAGCTTTAACTCTTGACCACTTTTTCATTTCTTCATTCTCTTAAAATGGATCTTACCAGTAAAACAGTTTAAGTTACCGACCGGATCCAGTTCAGCCTTGTCAAAATAAAGCATTTCCCTGCATGTCAAACATTGCCAAAAATCAGCAATGAAATTAATGCGGTCATGCATGCAATGGCGCAAATTTCATTGATCATGCAACAAGAATTCATTCAAATTCAACCTTTTTCTATTTTGGTCAAACGTATAGCTTAACTCAGTCTTCATAAGTTTGATAAAATAAGAACTTTAAATGTTTATTTTTGTCTTGCCCGTGCAAAATAAATTATTGACTACAATAACTTTTGTTCTAGTTATTCTAGTGTTTTAGGACAAATTATATTTGAAGCCCATTTTGGGTGCTTTCTAGGTGATGCAAAATTGGAAAAAGTGAGAATTTTTATGGTTGGAAAAAATTTCTAAAATTGGAATAAATGAAAAATTTAATTTCAATTTTTGACTACAACCTTGCACATATTCAATTCCAATGCTTGATATAACTTTGGAACAAAGTTAACTCAAATAATTCTATTGCAAACTTTACTCAAATAATTTAGGTGGTGGTGCTTTGCATATTGAATGCTTACACATTACAGATTACACAAACCTACAAACACAGTATAGATTTTCATTGAAAATTCTTCTTACAATCCATGTAAAAACCTTTCTTGATTAATTTATAAATTATTAGCAGTCTTTTAGGGGTATTAAGATTCAAATAATAAAATATTTATTGAAGGGTATGAAAATTATCAGTTTATTAGTTTAATATGCGCATTTTAATTCAATTAAGCATGCTCTTTGTTTTTTCCTCATTTATGCTCTTGTAAAATGCTTATTTTGTTGAAAAAGTTTTTTTATTTTCTTTGAGTAAATTTAATTTTTGAAAAACATTTCTTATAGACTTTCGACATAACATTACTGTTCAGCCATCCCCTACAATGCGACCTGAAATTGCAGGATTGCGCATACCCGCTAGTCCAGAGAGCCCCCCAGCTTCTCCAAATCTACCTCGTCTTAGAGCTTATGCATGTAAGTACATAATATAGTAGTCTCCGTGCTTTAACTTTACTTCCATGTATGTTTAAATAAATAATTACGAGGTACCCTTCTGGTAAAATCTGCCCCTTAATTCAAAAGCAAAATTTATGATAAACATACAGTCAATGAAAATTTTAATTTTAGTTTATTTATTTAATTTATATTAGTTGAACCTAATCAGTATCATTATAGTTCAAAATACATTAAAAATAATCTTACTAATAATAAAGCTGAAAGTCTGTGTGTCTTGATCTATGGATCTCTGTTACGCGCATAGCGCCTAGACTTTTTGACACATTTTCATGAAATTTGGCACAAACTTAGTTTGTAGCATAGAAGGGAGCATCTTGAAGCGTTTTTTTGAAAATTCGATTTTGTTCTTTTTCTATTCCTATTTAAAGAACATTTTACCGAGCAAATTATCATAACATGTACGAGTAAATTACCAAATTATCAAAACGTGGAATTGTAACATGGGCAAGCAAATCAACATAGCTAATTGGCAAGAAATCCATCCATTATTTGTAAATACACAGGCCAACCAAATGACCTTTTAATTTTCTACTGTGGGCAAAGCCCTGCAGGTACCGCTAATATACATATAAAGTTCAAAATAATTGCGGTAAATTCAAAATCATAAAATATGAAATAAAAAGAATAAATATTCAGTTTAAAATGTTTTCAGTGTTACATATTCAGAATATTGGAAGCAGTTGAACTTAAATGAATCTTATTTCTTATTATTCACTGGAACATACATATATATATATATATATATATCACTCAAGGCAAAGTAATGAATAGATTATAATATATTCAACTTATATCGTTCTCAACTTAAACTTGATGTATTGCATTGCTAAAAATGTCTCCACCACTTATATTCTTTTTCACCCAGTTATTTGAATAATACCAACAGAAATGATTTAGGTACCTATCCAAATTTTCTTTTTAAGTAATTTTGTTTAAAATACTGAAAATTTGAGGCTACAAATTTAACTTTTTGGATTAGTTTCGTTAACCTTTCATTTAAAAATGCTTTCTTTAGTTTTTAATATCATTTGTTTTCAATGGTTATATCATGAACAAGGTTCTCGTTTAGTGACTTATGGTATAAATTTGCATAAGCATCAAATACTTATTATTTCTTACTTAAAATTATAATGAATTTATTTCCAAATAATTACCATTACTCAATCCAAGAAAAGTCATGATTAATACTATTTTATACATGTGAATATATATTTTATGACAAATAAATAAATTTGGTTATTTTTTGTTCTTAAATTTATCTTTAAAAGTACGATAAACTGACTTACTAAGGTTAAGTTATACATAACGATAATTTATCCATTTGTTTCGATCTAGAAATTAGCTGTAAAGACACTTTGAAACTGTGAAATTATTTCCAGCAGAAAACATGTCTAAAAATAGCTTAATTTATACATTTATACCCTTTAACAAAAATAGATATGAAAGCATAATAAATTTGTTGTATCTTCTAAAACAAAGTTCTTAATTTCAGTTAGCACTAAATGAATGGATTCCATTGGATACCCATAATCATGTCACAAGATTCACGGCCTTATGATGCATTGTATTTTGTCTGGCAGCTGTAATTAGGGTCAAAATAGTTACATAATCTATGCATAGAATTTCATTTTGCTCATTGATTTTTTTTTTTTTTTTAAAATTTTCATAGCAATTTTGTACATGCCCTTTTTGTTATCAGTTTCGCCATTACAATAAATTCATTCGATTTTTCAAAAAAAAAAAAAAACCCTCATTTAATGTTTTCTCAAAACTTCCGTTATGGTTTTTCTGTAAAAGTAGCTATATCAATTCTGATAATCCTACAAACTCTTTTTTTTTTACACAAAAATTTCTTGTCCATCTTTTAAAATTGAGGCATAATAAAGATAAGGAAATATTGTTGGCCTAATAAAATTGCTGATTTTTGTATGATAAACTTTGCCTGTATGTGTTATATGTTTTCCCTTGCAACTAAACCCTTTCTTAAAAACTCCAATTTTTAAAAAGCCTTTCAAGCCTTTGAAAGTTTTTTTTAATGTAAATTTTAGCATTTCTTATTTTGGTTTTATTGTCATTATTCCTTTGTGGGTTAGTTTGTTTCCATTGAACTTTTATAAGAAGCTGTTAGCACTTGTAATGTATAAATGTAACAAACCAACACATGTATCATTGGCCATTATTGTCCCCTACTCAATCTAATCAACTTTATGTATGATGTTTGTATAAAATTAAAGGCCAATTATAGTCGTTCTATTTACATTTCTAGTGTCAGAGTTGGCTAGTTTTAGGATGAACCAGGCCCATCATTTGGTTGATCAGGAGTAGATTTTAGAAACCTAATATAAAAATATACATTTTTTGGTATGCATTTTGTTCCCTCTCTCCCCCCCTCCTCCTGAATTGGATATGTACCCTTCTCTTCCCCTGCCGTAAAATGTTTAAATGGCTGAATTCCCCTAGAGAAATTTCTTGTTAAACAGCTGTATGTGGCCTAATTCCCTATTTGCCGAAAAGATAAGCTGGCTGCCAGATAGAACCAGGTGAAAAAAGTTCATTAAGAAAGATCCTGCTGCTTAATTATTCGGTTTTGTATATTTACATAATGCAAAATTCTATAGATTGTTCATGGTATTTTAATAAAAGCATATGAATTCAAATTTATGTTAGATGCTGTAACTGATGTTTTTTTTTATTTTAAATGTTTACAGTAATTTAGGTAAATGAAAGTTTCGTAATCTTGTGCTTAAGTTTCCTGGAAATTAAACTTAAACTTTTTTTTTCATTGTGTAGTGCCTGTTGATGGTGTGAAAGGCAAAACTTGGGGTCCCAGCACTGTTCATCAAAAGGAGCGTGGCCATTCTAGACGTTTACTGATTGATGGAAACAAAAGATGGTCAAAAAGTGCCCCAAATTTGGAAAAATCTCAGAGAGGTGCTTTTTCTAGTGTAATGTGTAATTATGGAGCCTTGCCTGAATGTGGTTAGTACATAGAACCCCAAAACTGCTTATTTGCTCCCTTCCCATAGTCGAAAACTGGTATCTTGTTACATGTATTGACTACTTTTTTGCTAGTGTGATTGCTAATTTGTATTGCATGCTTTTTGTGTGCCACTATATGTATTTGAAGGACATTTCTGATTTTTTTCTTCTACTTTACTATATGTTTATCTCTTTCCCCTCGCTTCTTTCTTTTCTTTTCTTTCCTTTTCTTTCGTTCTTTGTTTTATGTTGTAGTCCTTTGAAATGGTGTCTGAAAAATGCATTTAATATTATTTTCTGTGTCTGTTTAAAATATATGATAATTTAAGTTTAATGTAGGTCAATTATTGCGGGGTGTTAATTAAAGCATATTAAACTCACAAAGTAATAAAATATCAAGATAATACACCACATTTAAAACTACAGCTTGAAAGATCTTTTAAAAATTAATTAATTCATGACACTATTTTGAAAAACTTTCTTGAATATGATTTTTTCTTTCATGTCAACTCATCTGTAACAAAGTGTGAGTTACCTGATATGTATTTTTCTTCAAGAAAATAATTAAAAAAAATGATTAATCATGTTGCCATTTTTATAAATACTAAGCATAAAAACACTCATTTAACCCATTCTTTGCCCCGGCCGCGCAGTTTATGTTAATACTGCCCCGGCCGATTCAGGCTCGTCGCAAGAAAATGGTTCCTAACTGCCTTCGACGAACCTGTGTCGTCACGGCGTTTCTAGCAGTTTTTGCTTCGGCCGAATATGTGTCGGCGATCCTTCCATGGGCAGAACCCTGTTATTGCGCTTCTCTGTTGGGTTCTGGTGCTTTCAGGGGAGCAGTAATCAAGCTCTTTTCCTTTGACAAAAGGGATGTAACTTATAGTATTTCACGAAACTTGTTGTAATTTATTTCATTTTACTAAGATATTAACCTTTCAAGTACTCCTGGATGGGACACGTATAATGCTTCAAATAATCAGGCATTATATTTTTATCTTTTCGTGGAAGCTTTGTTTCTTAGCATTCTGGCATTTGACTCCTGATGAACAAGTGTGAAAATATTTCCTTACACATTAAACAATATTTCTACGCCTGAATAAAGCAAATAAACAGAAATATATTTTTCTTGTTATCAAAAATCCACCTTCTTACATAAGCATCCTTCACTAAATTGTTCATAATCCTCAAATTTTATAATTTATTTTACACAATATTTTTTAAAATTATCTGACACATCTTAATTTTATACGAGTATGTTTTTTTTTAAATTATAATTTGTTTACTACGCTTTTATTTATTTTTATTATTTATTTATTTTTAAATCGTGATATTTTCAAACTTAAATTTCAACTTTATATATTCGTGGCATCCTTTGATGGATTTTTAGTGATACAGTTTTGAATATTTTTAATTTCACAAACAAAAATTATGACGACCGCATTGATTATACGTAATATTTGACCATGCAAAACATAAAATATATACTGCAGTACAAATGAAATGATAATATCTTGTGTTCTTTTCGCTTTACTCATACGAAACGAAACATTCCTTTTCCCCCTTTCTTTTTCAGATTTTATTTATTATTTTAAAATAGCTCCAATGTTTTAATTGCACCTTCTTTTATGAGATTTTAAAAATAGAAATAAAATATTTGGTTTCTTTTCAATAATCAAGTTGTCTTAATTAGCAAATAATCCTATGAAACTAACTAAAATTTATCCAAATATGTTTTAAAAAAAGAAAAACAATCCAACTCGATTTCAAGCAAGATTTTCTTTTTTTTTTCTTCTAAAGACATGTTCTCAAATACAAGCAGTAAAGCTTGCTTTGAAATTCCTTTCTGATTCAAACTGTTTTGTTGTAAGAAAATAATGTGGAAGGGTTGACCACAAGACACTAAGGGGGACACCTCCTTAGGGAATCCGTCCAGGCCGCCTCTGTTATTCCTCTCTCAGCTGGGGGCTTTTAGTTGCATAGGGAAATAGGGGATTAGCCGCAAGTTTTGATCTTTTGTAATCATTTATCTTTGAAATACTTCCCACGCTTGAGCAACTGATAGCTGGACACTCAGAAGGGATTTAAAAATCATCGCAATTACGATAAAAGAACCGAAAAGCAAAGAGATGTCTCTTTGTTTATTGGTCGTTTTGATGGGTCACAATGTATCAAAAGGCACCGAAGAATACTTTTTATCCTCTTAGAAAATCATTCCCACAGTTAAAGCGTTTTTGTCCATTCAATTTTGGATCGATCAGTCAATTGTTTGAAGAATGTTTTGTCGAGCCCTTTTGAAAGGTAGATCATCTTACATTTAACAGTTTTGATTTCTTAAGTGTATAAAAAAAAAATGATCTACTGAGATAAAAGCAAAAAGAAAAATAAATCAATAAAATAATTAGTGTTGTAAAAATAATTTCTTTTCATTCTATCCTCTATTGTTTATTTTCCCATTATGTACTGTGTAAATTTAATGAATATTTCAGCACATATTAGCAACCTTGTATTTTATTGCACTATTTAATTCAGTGCCAAAAAACTAATAAAGCGAAGCGATTTTCGAATGCAAGCTGAACAGCAAAAACAACATTAAAATCCCGAGAGCAAAATGGGGAGAAAAGCGCTATTACAACGTAGCAAAAAGCAACTCTGTTTGTTATCTGCGGCATGCGCATTAAGGGGTTTCGGGCTGATCATGGAATGGGTTAAAGTTTTAAATTAACTCATATATTCAAGAGTCACACATATGACAACAGCCAAACTTTATTTCCTGTTTCCCAAGAGTTTTAAATTTGTAATGTCCAGCAAAAAGAGGACGAGGTCATAGGATCTGAAACTCATTTCAACCGAACGATAAATATTTAATAAATGTTGAATTCTTGAACAAGGATTTTATTTACTGATTTTCAAATTTTTCACAATATTTAGTATTTTAGGCATTAACAACAAGGTGTAATATCGAGTTTTGCCTATTTTACAGTTTGATTTCCTACTTGAGTATGCAAGTTTTCTAGTGTCAATACAGTAGAACCTCCATTATCCAAACCTCGATCAACCAAAACTCTCCGTTAACTGAAGTCGGTTTTGTCTTCACTTTTTTTTTTCACTTTCTACTATCATCCAAAAATTTCTCTTAACAAACACGCATTTAAAAAGTTTTTTTTTTCTTTCCCTCACATTTGTTTTGTATGCAAGTCATCCTTTCCAAACTAAGAGTGCAGATAACACTAAGACAAAGTTGGCGAAAACTTTTGCCAAATTTTTCAACTGGCACAGATGAAAATGCTACAGATGTTGTAAAAGTGTTGCTGAATTTTCAAGCCTTTTTAGCATAATGAAAGGTTTTGAAAATTGTAAGCATAGAGAAATCACAGTTTGGTTGAATTGTCTTCCTTCCAGTTGCTCAATGATGACGAATTAATATCAGCAGGCCGAAATTCTCCAAAAGAAGAAGATGTTGAAGATGATAGTGATTCCGGAGTAATTAAGATCATTAATGATGCTTTTGAGTGTTTCTTGAAATGCCTTGTTTGGTTGGAACAACAGGAACAGTGATTCCTCTGAACTCATGCTTTTTAACAAAATTTCGGGATAGAGCTGCACGGCAAAAGGATGGCCAATTTACACCAGGTGAAAGTTCCATTTAAACCATTGTAAGTTTTTGTTTCAGAGATAAATTCATTTTTAGTTGTAATTTTAGCTAATTAACAAATAAAATAGTCATAATAACAGTTCAAAGACGATACTACGTATTAAAATAGATTATCATTGATGAATTCTTGATTATCCGAAAAGACTGATCAAGTAGAAATGCATGAATGTATTTTTATGCATTTTGATTGTATGCATGGCTAAATACTCATTCCTGTTTTTGTATGTTTTTATGTAAGCTTGCTTTTGCAATGCCTAATGGAAAAAAAAAATTGTTTTTCAAGGTCATGAAGAATGGCAGTTAGAAAGTATGCCTTTGCCAAGACACCACACCCTTTACAATGAAACCGATTCTGAAAATAGTTTAAAACGGCCGGGAAATTCTGTCAATTTGGGTTTGTTCAACGTTGCTGCCATAGTTAGTTGTATTGCTCTTGGTTTTGACATAAGACTGGTTACACAAACTTCTGTCCATCCAAAGCTCACTCCTGTTTGGTCTGATGATGATGATGAAGAAAAAAGGTGGTGGTCTAGGGAGCAAGGTAATGTAAAATGTTTATATATTTGTATGAAAATGAAGTTAAGGTTGTGAAGTAGTACTTTTATGAATTTGGATGTAAGTCATGATACAGCCATATATATGCATGCAGTTATGAATAAATATATATTTTTTTTTTTGAAAGAAATTATTGCATGAAAATAATTAGCAAATAAACATTTACTTATTAATCAAGTTTTGGTTGCATCAATTTTAGTGATGTGAGGTGTTTTTACTTTCTTCTATGTTTAATATATAGAAGAAAGTATTGGTTTTGTGCAAATTTTCGAATTTAGAATTTTGACAGATTTGAACATTCTGTGATGTGCTGAGTCCATTGCGACCATTTTTGGTAAATATCCATCTGTCTGTGTGTGTGTTTCGGTATGTGTGTGACTGGTTTTTTGTGGCCGTTCTACAGCAAAAACTATCTCATGAAATTGAACAAAATTTGGTAGACATATAAGACCCTATGTGAACTTATGCTCCTTAGTTTTTGGCTCAAATTCCTCCAAGGGGGTCGAACAATGGAACATTTCTTGAGTTATGCCTGCTCACTATTCCACTGGAAATAACTAGCGAAGTCAAACAAAATTTGGTCCATATATTGCCCCTAATGTGTACCGGTGTTGATTCAGTTTTGGTGTAAATAACTCAAACGGGGGCTGAGCTATAGAACGTTTTTTGTTGTTACTTGTGATTGCTATATCTCAAGAAATAATGAACAGAATCAAACAAATCTTTATCGACAAGTAGCTCTTAGAAGGTACAAGAGCTGATTCTATTTTGGCGTCAATAGCTGAAAAGGGGGTGGTGCAATCAAACGTTCTTTCTTTTTCATTCAAGTGTCATATCTCAAGAAGTAATGCTACGTTCTGGAGGAAATTTGGAATAAATGTAAACCTATATGTAAATATGTTGGAGCGCCAATCGCTGCAAGAGGGGTTGATTTTTTTTGGTCGAATAAAAATAGCTTTATTAATGCAACAATAAGAAAAATAAAATGTGACTGTCCTCTGCATATTTCGCGTAATTTTAATTGTTGGAAGATGACCGGAAAATCAATGATTTAAAAATTTTAACTGTTGCCATGTCTTGTGTTTGTTAACAAATAAAATATTTGTTTTTATTTAAGCAAGGCTTTTTAAGTATTTTTGAATGTTCGCTCTTTGCTTTGCTTTTGTGATAATTCGGAAATTAGGATGGTCCTCAAGTTTTTGCGTGCATAATTATGTTTTTATTGGGAATATTGCTTCCTCATTAAGCATGGGGAGGGATCAGAATTCATAAGAAAAATATAGAAGAAAGTTTCGTGATGGCCACAACATACTAGTTTTTTTATTGAGGAGAGCTGAGAATAGATTTTCTAAGTATACAGTGAAGCACTGTTTATACATTTTTGAAGGGACTGAATAAAAAAAGCGTACTATTAAAAAAACATATAATAGGTATAGGTTAATGTGTATTAAACTCTGCAGGGACGTATAATTAATAAAAACATATAAAAGAGAAACATAAACGGTGCTTCACTGTTCTTCAGAGAGTGCTTGTATCACATTCAAGTGCGTTTACAATGACATCACTCCTTAGTCAAGAAATGTAATTAAAAATCTTGATTATTATCAAGTATCTGATCATATTTTTGCTCATTTATCTGGTATTGTGGATGCTTGCACAAAGTTAAGTATTTATAGATTGCTAAATACTAATGTGATGTGTGCGCTAATTCTTGAAAGTAACGCTTTTTCTTACTTAAAGTTTGTTGCATTTATTTTTGAAAAGGTGTAAACTTCAGCCCTGAATGTTTTTACAAGAAAAACCTGGCTTTGTGTTGTATTTAATTCAGCTTCAAAGAAAAGAAAATGTGGTGTATGTTATGTAGTTCTTCCTTTTTTTGAATGTCTGTTCTGATAGACAAACTTCTAATGATTAATGTAGTGTAATTAATGACTTTTATTTTTATCTCCTTCAAAAACTGTAATAATTTAGTAATATCAATAAAAAAAAAAGAAGAAAAGAAAAAGAGAAAAAAATGTCAACAGTCTGTTGTTATAATGCTATTTTTCTTTCTTTTTTTTATATCACTTGTATGTTTCATCTTATGAGAGAGGAATCAATGAGTTTTTTTGTTTTACCCCCTATGCAAACAGGAGGAGGGTCATATAAGTTTGATGTGTGTGTCTGTGGCATTGTAGCTCCTACCGAAGTTATTAATTAAAAACCGTGAAAATTGGTATTAGTAGTTTAATAGAATTTTTGTCACATTTCTGATACGTTCAGGTTTATGACTTTACTGTTTTTGCTGAGTGCACTATAACATCTTTGAACAGTGCATTAGGGTGTATCAAAAAAAACTTTTTCTCGAAATTCAATTTGTCAAGCTGATAAAAAGTTGCCCCTACCGACCCACATCTTACATAAAAAAAATTATCCGAATCAAAAAATGTTTAGATGTCCCGCATGAGGCCTAAAGTTTATAATTTTCTTTTAATTTTTTTTTTTTTTTGAATAACAGAAACAATGTTGAAAAAAACTTCTTGATAAATGTACACAGTAAAGTTGAGAAAAAAGTACGGAGAAAAAAAAATATCATAAACATTAAATAGGTCTCCCACATTTGTTATTAACTTTTGTGATTGTCACAAAATACAAGGCCATGTGGCTTGATTACAAACGGGGTTTCCAGTCCCGAAATCTAGATCCCGAATCCTGCGGGATCCTGCATGATATTTTGCAAGATTGAGAGCAAAATCCCGCAAGAGTTCCAATCCCACAAAGATTTTCTATGAAAACGTTTCCCAACTTTTGCTGCTCATAAAACGAATATTTTCACAAGCATCATTTGAAGTTTGTTTCATCTACCTCATATTTCTGCAAGAAGAGCAAGAAAACGATGAAAATGAATTTGTATTCTCATTCAAGGTTTCAGTTTCATACGTTCAGCAATTGAGAAAATGCGTAAAAACTATAAACGTTTTTGAAAACTGTCATTAAAATTTAAAACCCAAAAATTTGCGCCTTAGGAAAAACTGAGACCCGCTACAGTAGCCAAAATACAATTTCAGAATGCTTCAGTAAGCTTAGAAAACACTTAAAACCTTTAACTTACTAAACCTGCATATATTTCTCTAAGAAGAAAGGAATGAAAAACCTATCATTATTTATGCTCTCTAACCTGTAGAAAATGCCTGCCATGTTTTTTCACCTTGATGCTGATATTATGAAAGTGGATGGTACCTTGAAAACTATGTTGGATGAATTAGCTGAGAAATCTGCAATATTCGGCAAAGAGGCAACAGAAACTTGGATGAAACACAGGATGACTCGCTGTACGTTAAGCGGCTCAAGTTTTTTAATGTATCTTTTAAATGAGAGGTAAAATTAGTAAAGTTATGTAAGGAAACTGTGATGGTGAAACCCATTAGCATTCACTCATTGCTGTAATGAATCAAATACGCTGATACAATGACCAACGTTAATGTAGTTAAATTGCATACAGTGGTACACAAAGCAAAGACAACGTATTTCTTCAAAATTTCAGTTCTTGAGCAAAAGCCAAGCATGACTCCCATAAGAAGAGAAAAATATTAGAAAAATTATTAGAAGGTCATGAGGTTTGTGAACATCTTTTGATAAATGTCTACAATTTTTTAAACTCAAAATAACTGCTGTGGAGTCATAGCCCACGTTTTCATTGACCACATTTTTTTTTTGTGCAAAAAACCTTCCCTATCCCATATGAAGCAAAGGGCACACTTTTATGTACCAAACGATAGTTGCTGAGTATCATGTGACTTTGCAGTACTCTTGAAATGGTGTACTGAAAAAGCCTCCAGCAAAACTCACGCATCCTTTTATAGCTGTTGAAAACTAGTAGTATTGAAAAAGTTTGATGTAATATGATAATACACATAATATCCTACATATGTTTTGGTGTTTTTATTCTTTTGTGCAATAAAATGAAAGCAATGTTTTCAAGATAATTTTATAACTTTTCTTTTTTTAACTTCACAGAACTAACCTTACAATATAATCAGAAAATAAATTAAAATAATTTTTATCCTTTAAACATAAAGAAATGTATCAAAAATTATTTATTAGCAAAGTTATTTTTAAACCAACAACATTTGCAACAAGAAAAAAAAAAGAGCTAATATATTTTTATTGAAAACTCTAACTTGAACTTTTAAAAAACATTGTTCACAATGGGGAGGGGGGGGGGGTATTCTTCAATATGACCCCCCCCCCCAAATAATCGTCTGTATCCGCCCTGGTAATATTCCATTAGGTTGCTCCTTATCTTATGGCTGTGATTTGTGGTCAGTTAAGAGCTTCTTGTCAATGATTGCCTAAATACACTGATTTGCTTACACTTACCAGATAGTATGATATATGCATATAGAGCAAAGTTTGAGTTACAAGAACTGCTGTAATTTTTTCTTGACATGAAATTTCTATTGGTTTTAATAATATTCACAGGCGGCTGCTCTCAGTACTAATTTTTGATTGCTCTGTTAAAAATTATGCTGGTGAATTTCTTTCTTTTATACAAGAAAGAAATGATACACTATGTGAAAAATAATTATATTTTTGTTGTATGCTTTGCTTCCTAGTAATTAATTAACTATGTGATTACTTGTGTGTGATAATGTTAATACAAAGCATGGTACCTATGACGCAACTTCATGAGAGGGTTTTTAAATATGCATTTCGGGTCTTGCAAGGCATGTTTTTTAATGATTTATTAATGCAATGATAGTTCATTAACTAGAAAATAGTTCAGAAATTTTATTTTCATTTTTAGGTTCTCCTCTGTGTTTAGGTTCAGAGTTTGAATTTTCTTCAGCATCAGGATATCGACACAACACCTACCATGGCCAGACTAGGCACTATCGACCTGGATTGAATTTCGATTTTGCGATTCCATTGCACTTTACAGATTCTCCCCAACATAATCCAAATGCTAGCTCAGCAGGCTCTTACACTCCACATGCTCAGAGTCCATGCCGGAAATCTTCTACTACAAGTAATGAAAGTGACCATGCTGCTACCAGCTCGAGCTCAGGTTTTGGACCTTCACCGTTAGGTAAAAGCATTGCTCTTTCTTTCGACAACGTAGTTTTATTAACTCTGTACAGCACAATTTTGCTTTGCTATTTTTATAATATAATTAAGTATGATATTAATTATAAAAAGGGTATGTAAAAAAGCTTAAAATAGGATCTCAACATAATGACATTTATGTTTTGCACAAAACAGGAAATTTCAGACTTGATTGTATATAAAGGTGCCAAAGTAATAAACAGTGTTCTGTACAGTAGACCCTCATTTTATGCTGAGGTTACATTTTAGGAAAATAAGGCATTAATCAAAATTCCATAAATTAAGACTTAAGAGTAGTTTTAAAATAGGAGTTTGGTTCAATAACAAAAATATATTTCAACCTAGTTATAGATAAACATATATTAAATATAATGTGTATTTTCGATACATGTGAACAACGGGCATAAAGAAAACATGAATTATCTTAGTGTTTCTAAAAAAAAGAGTTGGTTATGATTTGGCAGTCTTTAATTATTTTTCTCTGTAGTTCCTTGTATAGCATCAACGCATCCATGATCACTCATGTCACTTCCATGATGGGATCTTCCTTCACAGGGAATGGCTCAAAATTTGAATAGTGAAAGTTTTTCGTTGTGTATCATCCATGTTGATATCCTTGTTAATTTCATCCTCCTCTTTCATTTCTAAAAGTTCTTCCCCTTGTGAGCACTGCATATAGTGTCGGATTAACTTCATTTCTGGAAAGAGCTATTGAGCCAATCGCAAAAGAGTCTCAGGTGGCTCAAGCTCGCTTATTAGCGTGCCAAATTGCAGTTTTTTGCATGTTATCTGCAATCTCAGGAGTTTGGATTTTGAAAGAGGGTATGTATAATTTTATTTTTTTGCAATGCTGCATCCGTGTAAAATCAGAACTCATCCACGTAAAACAAAATAAAGACGTCAAATTTTAAACCGCATATAATCAAATCAGCATAAAATGAGGGTTTACTATATTTGATTGGGAACTACTTTATTTGTTGTCAAATGCTTCATTGAATACTTTTTAAACTGTGCATTTAAACTGTTGAATAGAATGCAAACAGACTGTGTTCTATTCAACTATGTAGCTTGTTTGTCGTGTCAAATCATCTTAAGAAAAGCTCTAAATATTACTTTATTGGTCTTTTGTTTAAAATTAGTTTTAAAAGTCATCTAGCAATGTAGGTGTAATACAGTGATTTAAAAATTTTAGAAACTGTATGTTTCTAAGTATTTGATTTAGGAGTTAAAATGAATAAGGTTTGAAAATGAGCTAATTGGATGCTTAAAACGCATCAAAAAAGGGTACTATGGTTACACATGTATATTGTGCAGACATGAACTACACACATTTCAGTAAATATATTTTATCATTGGAACTATAAATCATTTTTTTATTTCTCAACTCTGTGAAATATTGATGTTAATAATAATTATTCCAGGTGTCTCATCTGTATTGGAACGTATGTCTTATTTAGATTTCAATAGACAAGAAGGATATCACACTCCTCCTCCCCATTTTCCGGATCATTCTCGACAACCAGAAGTTTCTTATCACTACTACCAAGAATACAGAGGTGCTGGAGTTGAATCAGTGTGTTATGTGGAAAAAGTTTATGCTGATCAAACAAGACCCGACGTTTACCATGTTGAAAGGTTGTATCCCGAAAAGAACTACCAAGAAGGTTTTCATGCTCACGATATTCCCGGTTCCCCTTCTCCTTCAATGGGGCACGTGCAGCCTCGTACTCCTCAAAGGATAATTTGCACTCATCGAAGGACTTCATCTAATATATCTGATAATTCTAATGCTTCCTCAAGTATTAATCCTCTGTTTCGCACAGAGGATAGTGAACATGACTCCGAAAGTTATTCTCAATCATTGCCGCCTTCAACGATAGCTCCTTACCATACGCCATACGTGACAGTGATTACTTCTTTGCCTAATACACCCAGGAGAAAAAATAGTCAGGATAGTGCCGTGTTTGACTGCAGCTATCGTTCTTTAGCTCATTCAAAATTAAAATGTGGTATTGATAATACATCTTCTCCTACGAGGGGATGTCTTATCAATTCTGCAAACAATGCTGATGGAACTCCAACAAATGGGACGCCCAATAGCAGTTCTAGATGTTCTTCTAACGAGGACAGTGGTAGCACTTCGCGGGTCCGCTTCAGCATAGACGAAAGCGACGAGCCCGCTGTAAAAACTGTAAATAAAGCTTCTGGAACAGATGATCTGAAATCTCTTTTAGACATTCCATCAGATGGACAGGCAGAAGGTGGTACCATTCCATTGTCAGATGTGATGAGAGTAGGAGACCAACGACAGTCGTCTGTAAGGTAGTAAACTATCTGTCTTCAAAGCAATTGAATTGTATATACTTGCTGTAGGGAGATGAATAACTTTTCCTACTGAAATAGTTTTCATAAAATATAAATTTATGGTTTGTAACTGAAATGTGAATATATTTATACAGTTGTGTGTGTGTATGTATAGCATAATCAATGTTTAAAAATTGCAAAATAATTGCTTTAACAAATAAATTTCTACTATTCCATTTTAAGAATAAACATAAAAGTTAAAATGTTTAATCTGCAATGTTAATGTCATAGTTTGAGATATCGAAATGGAATTTTTAATTCTCTTTAATTTTAAATATGAAGATAGAAAAAAATAAATAAATAAGACTTATAAAATTAAAAATCATTCTTTTTGCGAAATTAATCTTATTTGCATAGAGTATTTTAATGCATTGATCTTGCTATATAGACACTTACAAAACAAAGACTTTGCAATACTATTTTTTTTTAAATTAGTTGGTTGGTTTGAAAATTTTGTTTTCATAATGCTATTATTTACTTTAAAAAAAAAGATTTTCTGCCTGCTGTCAAATGAATTATCTATCGAAAATAATCAATTTGTTTTAGAAGAAGAAATACAGTATTGTGGCAATTAATTAAAAAAATGCATTTTTTGCATAAAATTCCATTTTACTCATATTTTCTATGAATATTCAAAACTAATAATTGAACTATGCTCCACGAGACATTATAACATCACAGACATGTTTCGGCATGGTATGTACTAGACTGGTCCGTAGAGTTTTAAGTTCAATATATCTTAACCATATGCCAATAATGACCGAAATTAGCTTCTCCATTATTGTGCAGTCAAACTTGTAAAATTGTTTTTTGACGCAGCTCATAAATTTTCTCTCTGATTTAAGTCTGTTAAATTCCCGGGCCAGTCCAATACAGTAAGTTTGATACATATGCAGTACTTTTTTTTTTCCCAAAGAAGGTTACTTTCAGGATTTTTTATTTTTTTCCTTACAATAGTTTGCTTTCTGATTGGAACTGAATGGGGAAGTTTAGTTTTGTTTTATTGCAAATAAACCTTGAAAAGTCCGGCATGCCGGAAAATTCGAATTTTCCGGCATGCTGGTCAACCTCACTTTTTTCCAACATGCCGGATAATACAGTAAATATAAATACAATGAGTCAGGCATTAGACTTTCTTTGTATCCAAAACAATAAGCAGTCACATTTCTCTCTAGTATTTTGTTTTCCCCTCTTCTAATGGGGTTGCAGTACAGGCACTGCCTTTTGCAGACCTAGTGTGATCCCCCAGCACAGCACCCACTAATTCACAAGGCAGCACTATCGGTGGGGTGCCATAGCCTCTAGAATTTTGACGGCCAGTTTTCCCACTAGATGGGTGGCACCTGGGCTCTATTTGATTCGAAACAGCACTAGGAATTTAATTTTGCCAAGAGATACTCAATGCCAATTGAGTACTCAAGGATCTTTTACATGCCACATAATCATATGACATGGACGCTGTCAATTTTCTGCATTTCGAAAATCTACCGACTGGAGCCATGACCAAACCTGCGCCTTTGGGCGTAAGAGACCAGTTTCTAACCACTACACCACTAGTCGGCAGTGGAAAAAAATAAGTGCAATCATATTCATAAAATGTTGGCAAGCTGGTTTGTCCACACTAACCTCAATCAATCATTCAATTTCATGTGTGTCCCATGTTGTCCGGTGATTAGGACTTGTCTTTACTTAAGCAATCCAGGCTCAATTCATCACATGAGAATTAATGGGGAATCGCATGGGGGCAAGAATTAATTCATTGCATGCGAATGATTTCTTTCTCTATGTGGCAGTGCAAATAATCCTATAATTTTATGCTTAAGGTTAAGGAGTCAAGAGATAGAAAAAAATGAATTTCGTGTACAAGAATATGATTGATTGTTTTAAAACCATGCAATCTCAAGTTCTAGAGTAATTTTCTTGAAAATGCAAGTTAATTTAAGACTTTGTTTGAATTTCTATTGTTTTATTCTTTTAATTTTTATTTATTTTTTGAGTTCCAAAATGAAATTTTTAGATTATCTAGTATTATTGATACCAACTCTTCAAAGTTATTTAAGCTTTTGAGGCAAAAATTCTTTCTAGTACTTGAGCTTATTAATCATTTTTATGTACTTTCTATTGGAATTGGAATAATATTTCTCTTTATTTAGGATTTTCTCCTAATGGGGTAGGGAGAATTGTACTCCATATAATATCTGTTTTTTTTTTTTTTTTCAAATCTGTGCATTTTATCCACAAGCCCAGCTCCTCATTTCATATTTAGAATTTAAATTTTCCCCCAAAGGAAAAAAAACAAAACAATTGGTGGAGTGATACACCTAAAAGGTACTTGTTTTTGTTGTTTGTATTTTTTTATTTTTATAAATGGTTTTTAGGAGAAATATAGATGGACTAATATTACAGACATTCGTTTTTATTTTTCCGAATCATCAATTCATGCATCAAAAAATTTACATTTTTAAAACTCCTTTATTGTTAACAGAATTGTGATACTATTTCATTGGTTTGAGGGGTAAAAAGAGACTTTATTGTGATTTCCTATTTCTTTGTATACATTTCTATTTTGCTATTCTTGTAGTATTTCAATAGATATACTGCATTCACACAGAAAAAGTCAACTCCAATTATTCCAAACCTTATCTCTTATTCGGATTTAACTTTTAATATGACTTAATTGCTGGTGCAATATATACTATACATAAAATTTACCAATGTTTTCATCTGATTATAAGCTGGTTACCTTAGATATCAGTGTTCAAAACATATTTCTGCCATTCAACTCCATTTTTTAAAATTTTTTGCCTTCTAAAAATGAACCACTCCTTTTTCCCATGTTGCAAATGGTATTTGAACTTTTATCTTTCATTGGTGGACCAATTCTGAATTCTTTTACTATGTCTGTCTCAGCTGTGTAATCAACTGATTCTATTATTACACAATTTTGGAATCTGTCATCATATGAAGCTGTTTTTGTCATCTGTACATTGTTTTGCTGTCAAATCTTATGTCCATTCCACTATTTCTTGGTGCATTTTTCCTAAAAGCTGGAATTCTTGGAGTTCATTAACTAACTCTTCTCAAAAGGACCTCATAAAATATTGTTTGATTGAATTTTACATGCTTGACAAAATATGCATCATAATCTCATTATTTTGTAATGTTACTTACTCTTTTATTCAAAAAACACTATTGTAATTGTTGTTTTGTATGGCAAGTTGGAACTTAATCCATATAAATGAGGTCGATCACTAAGCCAAATTATGTTTAACATTTCTTGGATAAAAATCACTTTTGGAAAAAAGATAAACCACATGAAACACTTTTAAAAACAGGATTAAAATTTAGCAGTAAAAATTTAAAAAGTAAAGTGTTTTGGAAATGTTTGAAGCCTGTAGTAAGAAGACTGTTTGACGAGGACAGGAGGTAGTTCTCTGACTCTCTAGTATAAAGTGTAAACATCACCCATTTATAAAATTGAAAATCTAAAATTTCTCCAAAACATAACATTTTTGCCCAAAATTTCAGCAAACTGTATTTGTGTTGTATTGAAATAATTCATTTTTCGAGCCCTACATGAAAGCATTCCCCGGAGTTGCAAATCTCCATTCTGGAACGGTGGTTTAGCCAGGCAGTCATGCTCAATGCAGTATTATAATTAGTTGAACCAGTTTTGAGAGATAAATATCATTTGATGAAACTGTCAATATCAAAAAAAATTGTAGCCCAGTGTCCCCAACCAGTTTTTATGTTGAAAAGAAAAGTCTCAAACTGACCAACTTTTCCCCTGTGTGTATGCCTAAACATTCCTCTGAAAGCTGAGTGGAGATTAAGAAATTTTCCCAGTTTTCATTATTTATGAACAACATTCTTGTATTTATTGACATTTGTAAGATTCATTCAGCATTAAATTATTACTCATCTTTTTAAACCTGAAGATTCATTTTTTATTTGTTTGATTCAGGTAAATGTGATCTAAATGTATTTATTTTTGAATATAACTTCTGATACTCATAATGTGACTAGATTATAACTTTATATCGACCAGATTTTTAGTAATTGCATCTCTAAGCTCTTAATACTATTACGGTAAACCCCTGATTATTCCCGGAATAGGGTGGCACAGTAACTGTGGATAAGCAAAAACCACGGATGACCTGAATAATAGGTTAGAAACGAAACTCAGGGTATACAATAGCTAAAAAATATGAATAACACTCACACATACATTTGAATTATAACTAAAAACATTGCTACATTACATCTACTAACATTGAATATAAAAAATATAGGTAAAATCTAAAAGTAAACTATAACACAATCATAAAAGTTTAAAAAAAAAAATAAAAAGACCCGCAGATAATCCAACGGCCGATACCTGGGGGTTTACTATACTATATCATTAACTTTATTATTTTTGTTTTAATTAAGAGTTTAAATTTATACTTTTTACCTTCATATATTTTTTGTCATTATTGGACAGAATTTGCTTGAATAGAAGCTTAGTTACAAACTTCAGTATTAATGTATTAACTTTGCTTGTAATTTTATACCCTATTCTTGAATTATTTCCTTATAATGTGTGGTGATATTGGAAAGAACTAAAATCTGTAAACTTGCAAAGTTTCCTGAGCTTTTTTATTACAAAGTACAAATGAAAGACAACTATTTATGTTGATCATATATAGCTGTGCACTCAGATCTTGAATAACTTACTAATATTGCACCTTCTACTTTTGTAATAGGACTACTATTGTAGCAACGTTCTTACATTTATTATGTAAATCAGTGCCTCATACGTTCTCAATACATAGCTGCTTGTTAGGTGTGCATGAGAATGAAATCAGTTATTTGGTAATAAAAAATAAAAAACATGTAATGTTTAACTACTTCACTCTTCATATGCATCTTTTCATTGCTTAATACCAATTGTTCAGTTTAGAACTATGAAATAGAAAAGTAATACAGGGGGTTAGCATAAAGCAATATCCAAGAATTTATATTTCATAAACTATTACGCCTAGCACTATAATTGATACATAAAATAAACTGTGAACATTTTTTTCACTGACAAATGTACAATGTGTGCACCTTTCGTAATGCGACATACATCTGTAACATACATTTTTGAGGGTTTCGCTTTCAATAATTCGTAACGCTAAACAGATGCAATCTTTCAGTTTTTGAATTGTTATATGCAATTGTGGTGTATAAACACAGTCTTTCTAATTAAAAAAAATCACATGCAGTTGGGTCTGGGGATCTGGCTGGCTAACGTATAAAGATGGCGCCCACATGCAAAGTTGCAAGGGGGGAGGCTCAAATATTTTCCCCCTGGTTTAACTAGATATTTCTCCCGTGGAAACTGATTTCAGGACAGATTAAAGTCATTAAAATTTGACATTTTTAATAATTTATTCATTAATGGCTGGTGAAGAAATGTTTTTCCATTTGTGCAAAGAAAAAAGTACTAAAAGCAAGGAAGTTCTAATTTCAAAGGGGGGGCTTGAACCCCCCCCCCTTTGCCCCCTATATGGGCGCCCTTGGTATAAAAGGTAAATCATCATCCCCTGCATGGCCAATTTAGCATTGCAGAGTGGCAGTGACGCAGCGAAGTGGGAGTAAAAACACCCGCCAATGGTTTTAACATTTTTGCCAATCCTTACATTTATTGTAGTAAATACATGTGTAAGGATTGTTGTGACCAAAAAACCCCTTCTGAAAAGAATTTCTGGTTACGCTAGTGCGCAACCTGCATGTTTAAGTAGTTACTTTTGTTCAGAAAAACTGGGAAGGTTAATCTTTATGTATCATTTATAGTTGTAAGTATAATAGTTTATGAAATATAAATGTTTACAACTGGGATATTCTTTAATGCTTACCCTGTATAATTTATACATGTTTATAACCAGGTTCTGACAAATCCCGGGTAACTAAAAATAAATGATACTACCTTGGCAACTAGGTCTTTCAAAACCCATGTGACATTGAGTTTTCCTACAAACTTGGGGAAATAGTTACCTGAACTTTTTCTTCCTGGCTCAAGATTTTACAATTTTTGTCGGTCATTGGTTATATCATTCAGCAATTAGCTTTCAATTGTTAGAGGACTTTGGAGAAATGATATTAAGTTAATTGTGTATAATAGACAGCATGTTTTCTTATTCTTTTTGTTTATATATTTTGTTGTTATGTTAGACTAAAATTGTGATGCAAATGTCTTTGGATATGAAACATGAAATTAGTTGATTAGTAAGTTAAAATGATAAAGAAATCAGAAAACAAAAATCTTACACTTTAATGTTATTTATATAATGATTCTTCCTGAGAGAGAAATAAATGCCCATGTGACCAATCTCAAGTGTTTTTAAAAATGCAAATTAGGCAATTTTCTAAATGTATTAATTTTGATACTCAGAAAATGTAAACACAGCTAAGGAAATAATGATATGCATTCAATGAATTGACTATAACAAATAAATAAACAATACCTTTACAAAATTTTTGCAAGGGACCAATCATAAAAATATAAATGAAAAGATGTTTTTCTTCAGCTTAAAAAGTTTGTGGTTTAGCATCCTGGAAATTTAATTATAAACTCTTGAAACACCTAGAAAAAAAAGAACATCCTCTATTTACACAGACACTATTTACATAGACCTAAAACCCACAGACTATCAACTGGCTCTTTTCGCCAAAGGCTTGAACATTGCCAGGTCTGTTTTGGACGACTTATGTGCTATTTGATTTTTATGCACTACTTGGACTAGACAACAACAATTGATATTTATTTAATACAAAATGTAAAAATAACAACTTTTTCTGATTTTTAATTAAATAACCAATTTATTTAAAAAGTTCTAGAAATTGTGCTTTGTGTATTTTGCATTCTATTATTTTCATGAGTCTTTCAGTTAGATGAATCAATTTTTGTGATATATTTTTCAAATGATGAATGCGTGTGATGTATTTTTACACAATACGAAAATTTTTTTACAACGTAAGTTTTTTGCCTTCATTAATCTGATAATCTTATGTTGTACAAACTAGCAGTATGCCTTCAAAATATAGTTTAGTAAAGTTAAAAAAATTTCAAATTGCGAATATTTTATTTATGAGCAATTATTCATTTGTTAGAATAAAAATTCCTGTTACCTTTTTTAAATCTCAATTCCTTGTAAAAGTGGAGAAGACTTCAGATATTTGCATGAATTAAACTAAATTATACTCAAATGTTGATACAAAGTTATAGCTGTGATTTTTTCTGCTGTTTCGATATGTTCGAGAAAAAGCTTAGAATCTTTAAAACAAATTTATTTCCTAGTTGAATTTGTACCCTCCTCTTATGTCCAAAACTTGATTAAATTTATTTATATGTACAACAGTTATACATTCTGAATATATGTTGTATTTATAAAGCAAAAAAGGCTATTGTTTTGTTATTGAAAAGAACAATAGCTCTTCTTTTTATTGCTTTTACAAGTTGTATAACAATATTAAATATTAGGCACAATCATTTTAAAATCAAACAAACTTCATGCTTTGTCCATAATGCAACTAAAGATATTGTCCCTTGGATTCTGATAAATTGCTAATTTCCATTTTCATGACGTTCCTTAATTTCATCCTAAAAAATTTTACTGTGCTAAAAATTATTTTTGCAATGAAAAGTTAAAAGAATTTGTCTGATACAGTATTTTTTTTTTTTTCAGTTTTTCTCAAAAAATGATTGTGTCATAAGGCTTAATGACACAAGCAGCCTGAACGGGTTATGCTTTGCCTAATAGTAATTAATTTAGTTAAAAAAAATTGTGAGGCTTAAATTGAAACTTGTAAATCATTCTCCAAAATTCTCTGTATACCAGTTGAGGGTTAAATGCCGAGTACTTGTATGTTAATATTGCTTTTTCATGTTCCCAAACACAAGTTTTGTTGTCTGAATTTTTTCTTTTTATCCTTAATGCTCAGTTTTATGTACTTAAAAGCAAGTTTTTTTATTTATATATCTTTTTTATGAATTCTAATTTTCTTTGGACTAAAGGTAATGGTTTTCTTCAAATATATTTGGGTGATATTCATGAAGATTTATATCTATTTTTATCAAAATAATATTTTTCACTGAAAAATATGATTAGAACAATTATGTTTTTAATATTTTTGATGAATATGTTTTTGAAATAATTTTGTTCAAATGAAATCTAGATCATTGAGCCAGATAATCAAATCTGACCAACTATAAATTAATATTTAGAGCAAACTTTTCTTTTTTTGAAATTTATTTTGGTAGTCATTTGATTCTTATTTGATTCTTTTTTTTTTTTTTTTTTTAATAATCAAATGCTTCAACCAAACTCTATTGCAATTTTGTAAAGTGTCTTATTTAACATCTCTGTGTCATTATTATTGACTAATGCTTCTCTAATTTTTCATTAAACAATTTTTACAAAGTTTTTTACCCTGAGCTGCTAGAAATTAATGAAATATGTATAATTTTAAAAAATAAGAAAAATGTTTTTAAATAAATTGAAGTTCATGATCAAAACTTAAAATTTTCCTAGAATTAAGTTCAGGAAGCATTCATTGCTGCAGACTGTTCCAATTAAATTTCAAATGAAATGTTCATCAATAGCTCAGGGTTATTTTTCTAAAATCTTGATTTATCGTTCAGAAAGATTATAAAAGCAACTTTAATAAAACAAATTTTTCACATATTTAGTTTTGCTGGTTCAGAGAACCACACTTTCAATACAACAAATGTTAGCTTATGGTAAAAGAACATCTAAACATCTAACATAAGTGTTTACCAATAAACTTTCATCTTTTGCATTGAAAAAATGGATTCTTTGTAACCCTGAAACATGTTCATATGCCATTCCTTGCTAATTTTGTTCTTTATTAACGTCATTTTTATGATTTATATTTATCACAACAGTATTGTTTTATACTTTTCATGACTTTTATGATAATATTGTTTATTTTTTGCTTTAGTTAAATAATTTAACATATTTGGTTCATGTACTCAGATTCTATTTTACTAAGAAAGGAAACTATAATTATCTATAAATTGCATTTAGCCCAATTAACAAACTTTTTATTATATTTTATATTTTGAACAACTTGATTTATTTTTTACTTGATACACGTTTTATTTCTTTCTTTGATTCACAGTTTAATCTTTATTTGTAATAGTGTTTCTTCTACTGACTAGTTAACTTTCATTTTTTGAGAAATTATTTTGTATTCACATCAATTACATAAACTCATATCTTCAGTCGAAAATGTTTCAAGTGTTGTATTTATTACTTAGTTATATTTTAATTACAGCATTTTTACTTAACCTTGTTTATCTAACCATAGAACTGGTTTACAGTAATTTTCTAATCAATAGGTTACTGGAAAAGATAACCACAAGCAAATCAACGAAATGGAGTTTGAAAAAAAAATATGTTATGTTTGGTTAAATAATAATTAAATACTTTCATAGCACCCTAATAGTGTTCAGGCAAAACAGTTTAGTGGTTAATTGTGGTGACTAAAAAATATAATTCCAGCGATACAGAATGTGATATAATTTTTTTTTATTCTAATGAATGTTTTATATTCATTGAAAAATAATATTTTATTTGAAAAATAAATGGGAAGGCTAAAACAAGAATGTATTGCATAAATCTACATCTTGCTCCAAAATACAGTGAAATTTTAGAATTGTGCAAAAAGTTCTGACAGGATTTGTGCCTTATTTCAACTTTAACACAATTTAACTTATGCCATACTAAGTAGTGATTTTATATTAAAAATAGTCTAAGACTTCACTGTATTTTGTAACTTCTAGATTTCTTTTTTTTTTTTTTCTTTTTTAATATAAAATTCTCATTAAGTCTAAAACACATATTTTTATTCAGTGTGTTTTTAAAGTCACTAAAATAATTTTTAAGTTTTATTTTATTTTTTCATGCAATGCATGTAAAATACTAGTGAATTATTGTAATTCATTACATATTAAATTACCAGAGATTCATTTCTTGGAGAATTGAATGTTATAGATTTGGGAAACTAACTTTTTGTTTGTGAAATACATTTCCAGTTTAATTGGAGTATAGAGCTAAAAAAAAAAATTATATGATATTTAATAATAAAAAGGGAAATTAATATATGAAGAATTACTAATACAGAAATCAAATAAAAATGTATATCTTTCTATTGTTCCTAACCCTAATATTTAGAACTTGAAGCATTTTTGATTTATAGCCATCCAATATTCTGTTAGAGAAAACAGCCAGCTTTCGTGACTACTCTCATTATTTATTATTGATTCAATTTAATATAAGCTCTATACTTTTTTCCAAGTTATAATTTATGGCAGTTTATGTGCTTGTAATTAGTAATTCATGAAGAAATTACTCACTAGAACCAACAAGAAAAGTTTGCCCTTTTAAAATGTGTACATTTATAATTTTAATGTACATTTATAAGCACTTCATTGTGTGTTGCCTATTGCTTCTACAAAAAATAAAATTTCACTGTTCTCTATTGCTGGTTTTGTGGGTTTCACCACGGCAAGTGGCTCCCCATGTATAAAAAAATGTCTTACAGTTGAATATGCCAAATGTACTTAATATTGCAGTGACATATGGTAACAAAACATTTTACATTTTAAAATGTTTTTTTTTCATGTGATTTTTTTTCTATATAGCATCTAAATAAAGATTAATTGTTTAATTCATACTAAACGCACTAATGGAATAAATTCCTATACAGTCGAACCTGTTTATCTCGAATCTGCCTATCTCGAAAACCTCTCTATGTCGAAGTTTTTCATTTTCCCTGTACCATAAAGTATTAATACAATGTTTTCCCCCATGTTTGTCTCGAATGAAATTTTCTGAAAAACTGTATATCTCAAATTTCGACTAAAGTGTCTTTCTTGAATTCGATCCCCAACGATCTTTATTAACTGGAATTTTTAGACAAAAAACATTTTTCTTAATATTAGCAGTCACATAATGCTCCAGAATTAAAACTTTATGTACAAGAAGCAAGTTTTCTAGCTATTATATCCATTCGGAAACTGAGAGGAGGGAGACATTGTTGATTAGTAAAATTGCTTCCAAAGTTTTACTTTCGAGTCATTGCTCCAATTTCTTATTTTTAGAACTTTTTTCAAAACCTCTGTGCCTCGAAACTTCCATATCTCGAATTTTTCTTCTCTCCCGTAAAATTCGAGATAGACAGGTTCGACTGTATAGTCAAAGGTAAGAGCACGTAAGAAATATTGCAAAGCAATCATCAATTTTGTTACTTAACAATCAAAACCTTAAAATAGGAATTTATTTCATAAACTTTTCTCTAGAGTGAGAATATTCTGAATTAAAAATCATATTTTCCATTTACACTTTTGAGGTTTTTTTAATTTTATTTATTTATTTATTTTTTTAAATAACCAACATTCCCAAATAATTCCTGTTCAAGAATCTTGATGTATAATTGAATATTGTTTACCTGTTCATGCTTAAACGTGTACAGTATTCTTTTGAATTCATATTGAATGAGCCATTATTTTTTCTACCATAAATTTTTATACAAGAATGAAGAGCGACATTCCATATTATTGTGATTTTTATAGTTCTAGATTACTGTAATTTAATTTTTAAAAATCATTAAATCATATCATCTGTGATGATATTTAAGAAAGAGAATATGATTGTGTTTACTTGTACTTAAAACAAAATCTCATACATCATCAATACTGTATATATATTAGTAAGAATTTGTACATTTTAACTTTGACTATGCACTCTTTCATCAGAGCTTTGCACTGGCTTGATTATGCCTCTTCAAAGTCTCTTATTGTATAATCCATTATGTATCATGCATTATTTGTAAATAATTTTGTGTTGTACCATTTAGATAATGAAAATACATCATCTGCTTTAGAGTTAAGTTATTTTTTAAATTGAGTAGAAAAGAATGAAGAAAGGCCATTTTATCAAGTAGTTGAGAAAACAACTACTAAATACTTTACATTCTGGTATGATATTAAAAGTTTTATTTCTGTGAGTTGTTTTTGTTCTTGGAAATTTTACTTAATTTTAGCAAATGATTAAAAATTGCACAATTACCGTATGATTTAGCACTCTCTCTCCTTTATATTTATTTGTTTTATTTCAGCATTTTTGAATGAATGTCTGTAGAATGGGGTGCATTGGCACTTGACAACTTGTTTACTTTCTGTCTTGGCAAAAACAGAAAAGTATTGTTTGTGTTACTGTCATGTTAGCTGGTCGTGGAAACCTGGACCCTTGGCTGGAGAGTTGTGGGTTCAATGCCAGCCAGTTCAAAATCCTCCGCGTTCCCCAATGGTGACTGGTGTTCGTTAAATTTGTGGTGGACAAAAAGTCCTCCAAGTTCGCATTCCAAATCAATACCACTGGGATGGACAAATATGACCATAGATTTTTTGGCCGTTCTTACTCAAAATTGATGATAAAACATAAGCTAAATTTGGCAGACGATAAATAAAAAATGCATCAGTAGATGGCTTTATTAATTTTATTTATTTTTTGTTGTTTAGGCATAATTTTCAAAAGAAGTTTGTAAGTTAAACTTTTTTTAGTTTTAATGTTGCTCGAATTGGAAAGTTGAAATTTGATTATAGTGTAAGTAAAATAAGTGTTTTAATAAGATTGAATCTTTTTTATATATTTTCTGAAAGTAATCCAATTTTGCTAGGGTGACCATAACTGGTCAAACCAGCACATTTCAGTTTATATTAAAAGAAATTTATAAATCATAGTTGAAGAATGAAATTTTCACAGCTACAAAAGTGTAATTTCTAAGTTCTAATACGGTTAGAATTCGTTACGGTTTTTTCCATGAGCTAGAACTAGAACATCACAGTTCAGCAAAAATCCAAAAAAAAAAAAAAACCCTTTATCCATGCCCATAACTAGTCATTCACACTATGTTTTGTTTCCATTCCAGTTCTTCAGCTCAAAATGTATTTGCAGAGTTAAAATAAAAAATTATATAACTATTTGGGCTTTCCTTGTTGTTGTATAACAAGTACAAAATGAAATATAATGAACAAAAAAAAAAACGAATCAGATTTGAGCCGAAAGCTTTGCGAAGTGCTTTGGCGACTTCTTCGGCCTTGTCTGCATACAGGGTTCGTTTAGTATAGTTCAGATCTATTTTGGAGAGGGCTGCTATGATGGACGGGCAGTTGAAAATGTATTCTGTGTCAAGTTGTTTGCCTGGGCGATGTAGGAAGATTGGGTTTTCCTTAGTAACAGTAAATTGTACGTTTCCTGTGTGATTCACCTAACATATCTAACTACAGCACAATCTCGTTTATCTGTACTAATTGGGGCCTAAGGGGAATCTGGAGAGTCAAAAATCGGCATACTTGCTTCACTTATCACTATGCTATACAAAAATAAGGTTTTATAACAAAATTACTACACTGGTGGCCAATTGCTAAGGACGGATGGCAATAGCAGCGTTAGCAACCACAAAATGGAAGGCAAGGAAATATGGAAATTAGCATTAGTTCGGCACACAGTAAGACGTCGAGTGAGTATGCAAATTTCAGACTCATGACATTGCTGTTCACTTGATATACAGGATTGGGCGTGTGATGACCATTGTTGTTTGAAAGCAAAACTTGACAGGAAAGAATCAATTGAAGAACTTGCATTTTTTGGTATGTCTTCTCGACATACCTTAGATGATTTTATGGGTGGCCGTTTCGTTGGCAACATTGAAGAAGGGCAGAAAAATTTAGATGTTGCCAGGGAGTTTGACGTCAGTTACAGGGTTGTTTCTAGAGTTTGGAAATCATTTCAAACAAATGGAATGTGTAGCAAATGTCACAAGGGAAATCGTGTATGCAATACAACGTCAGCAGAAGATTGGTACTTGGTGCTAGCAGTAAAAAGGAACTAGCGCAACACAACTACTTAGGTAACAAAGCAGTTTCCTGCTGCGGCTAGCAAGCAAATATCCTAAAAAGTTGTAGATAGAGGTTTCAATGCAGTAAAACAATATGTACGTCAGCTCGTTTTGTCCATCCCATTGTCTACAAGTCGGTGTTTTGCTCGTTTGTAATGATGTCTTTAGCATCACATTTGGAGAGAAATCGACTGGGCTTGTGTACTATTTTCAGATGAAAGCGGGTTCATTCTGTCGTCGAATTGTGGACGACAACTAACCTGGCATGAGCGCATACAAGCCGGCAAACATAAAAGAAAAGGACTAGTATCCTACAAGTTGTGACATGGTATTGGTAGGATTATGATCAATGGCCGTACATCACTCGTGTGCTTCCAAACAAGACTATGACGGCTAGTGATACATTAATGTTGTTCTACTGCATCATGTTTACATTTTCTGTGATGCATTGGGCATTAAATTCGTTTTCTTGGATGACAACGTAACATTTCATTAACAATTGCCGTCCAGGAGTGTCTAGCTCACTCAAAATATTCAACCCATAGGATGGCCAGCACTTTCTATAGATCTGAATCATATTGAAAATGTTTGGGATGTTTTGGGGAGCAGTCTTGCTGGTCGACAACACCCTTCAATAAGCAAGGACACCCTTATCAGTGACTGACAAAAGAATGGGATAAATTACCCCAACAGCTTTTGGATAATGTTGTATAAAGCATCACATGACGTCTGGAACCTTGCATCACTCTCCATGGTAGTCGTATCCCATATTGACATTTTACGCCCGAATGCCTGGGAGCGGTAATTACATTTATTCACTTTTACGTATTCAGCCCAAAATGACCGTTTCGTCCTTTGAACACTTTTCAACGCCTTCTGAATTTCAGAGCATAATAAACTATCGTCATTGCAATGTTCTAGAGTTCTGACATTCGTTTATTTTACTCGGCATTGAATTACACTTACTTTTTTACACGATACATAGCCCATTGGAATCCGTCCTTAGCAATTGTCCACCAGTTTATTAACAAGACCTTTAAAAAATTTTAAATTATTATTAAATATCATTTCTTAACAACAAAAAACTGGTCTACTGTTTAAGAGACGTGCAGCACCGTTATGCAAACATTTTATCATTAATAGTGGAGTGATAGTTTAAGTACACCAAAATGTTTGTTAGATTACCATATGTTGTACAATTTATACAAAAGCTGCACATTTTTTTAATAAGAAGCAACTGTTTAACATACTTACTCTTACATTCTTGCTTTCAGAATTTTGTATCATTACTTGTACCGTATTTTCCTGCGTATTATCTACGGGCGGCCTATAATCCGCAGCTCCTAAAATCGGCCTGAAGAAAAAAAGCTTCGCATAATCCGCGGATAATACGATGTAAAAAGATAAAGTTTGAATCTAACATACCATTTGAGCAACTAATTTAAAAACGTGAAAAATTACTTTAAAGGTATAATCAAAATTAATCTGAAATATAATCTAAAATATAATGATTTCTTCTTGAAATCTTGATTTTAGTACGCTAATTACTTGAAAAACAAAGAGTCAAGACAAATGAGCAAACGGTCTAATCTTGTGCAAATGGCTACCTATTTCACTGTAATGTTGTTTATTTTACATGACCTGAATCGCCAAGAGGAACATTCAAGTAACGTAAAATAACCAACATACGGGCAGGCAGCGAAGAAAAACATGCATGCTTCGTAAAATAAACAACATTCAGTCGGCGTACGATCTCGATCGGTGAATCCTACTGTAAAAATATTGAGGTTCAATGCGTTGGTGTTAAGGGGGAAAAAAGTCACAGATAATCCGCGGCTGTGTATAATCCGCACCTCATAAACTTTATCTTTTTTAGCAGATAATCCGCGGATTATACGCAGGAAAATAAGGTATTTGTGTTATTTCTGTGAAGATAACATATTTTTAAAAGTACAAATTTGATGCGGATCAATAGGGGCTGAATAAACAAGCTACTACTGTTTTTTTTATCTTATATAATTAAAAACTGAGCGTATGTACAGGCAGTTATCAGAATAATGGAAACCTCTGTGAATAAAAGTGACATTTTTGAATGCGCTTTGTAAGCAATAAAGAATAAAACTAGGTGTCTGATTTTTTTATAAAGAGCAATGAATGTATTCTGGCTGTATGTGGTGGCTTAATTGAAGTTCTGGAAGGTTTGGATTTTTTTCAAGCCCGTGAAATGTCGGACCTCTCAAATTTTAAGAGATCAAATTGTTGGAGTGCATCTAGCTGGAGCAAGTGTAACTGAAACATCTCAATGTTTTGGCGTTTCTAGAGGTCTCAGTATCTAAAGTTATAACAGCATTTACACAGTGCGGTAAGACAAAATCAGTTAAGCAAAATAGTGGGTGAAATGATAAGCTCAGTGAAAGAGGAAGTGTGAGTGATTACAGTTAGAAGGCACCTTTATAAACCGAACATTTACAGAAGAATGGCAATTCCCAAAACACTTGTCACAAATGTTAATGCTAAACGTTGTTTACAGTGGTGCCACACTCACAAATCCTGGTTGATTGATGAGTGGAAGAGAGTAATATGGTCTGAAAAAACGTCTTTAGCACTTTTTTCTACTAAAGGACAGTTACGAGTTTAGAAGACACCAACACAAGCGTTTGATCGTGATTCTCTCCTTCCAACAGTCAAGCATGGACCAGGATCTGTCATGATATGGGCAGTCAAGTCGTGGGTTTTCGCTGAACCAGTTGTAACTATAAAAAGAAGGACCACTGGGGAGAAGTATAGACACATTTCAGCTGACCAGATCCATCCTATGATGCAAACTTTGTTTCCTGATGGAGATGGAATTTTCCAAGATGATAATGCACCAATCCATGCAGATAGACTTATCCAATTGTGGTTTGATGAACATGAGGGTGAATTTAAACATCTTATCTTGGCCAGCACTGTCACCTGACCTTATTATAATTGAACTGTTATGGTCTAATTTCAAGCAATCGATATCCTCTACTAACGTCTCTTCCAGAAATTTCACAAAATCTCCATGAAGAATGGTACAAAATTCCTCTGAACACTATTCAACACTTTTATGAATCGATTTCTTGGCGAATCCAAGCTGTATTGCATGCCAAAGATGGTCCTACACTATACAAATAAAGAATTCTTTATAATCTCAAGTGTTTCCATTATTTTGATAACTACCTGTACCCATATGGTTACTCTACCCCGAGTTACTTCTCCTGAACGCCAGTAAACTGACCATCGAACCAGGTATCGATGGATTCGTAATTTTCCTGTCTTCATGTTTGGTTATTTAACATAATCCTCCGATAAAAATTAGCGAAGATATCAATCAAAAACTATTAATTGTGAAGCTTAGATTTCGACATAAAATCCCTATTTTTTGAGATTTCCTCCATTCAAATTATTATTCAGTGCTTCATCTCAACTTTCCGTAACAGTGCTTTTATTAAAACTTGTAACGTGAAAATAATCATTGAGAAAACAGTTTTGTTACCATTTTTTTCTCTCGAAAATGAACAAATAAAATTCTGTGTTGAGGCTTTTCCTGTAATTGAGGGATTTAAAATGTTTCGTTTTGGGTTATTTTTCCACAATCTGTCGCAAAATTTTACTGTTTTTTTTTTTTTTGTTTAAGCTTCATGTTGAACAGGCGTCATTTGATATAACATTTATTTTCGAGGTAGACCATGCAAAGCCGTTCTACACAGCTAGTAATTATTAACTTCCGCTTATCTCTTTTGCGTAAAAAAAAAGTGACAGCATAGCAAATACTTGAAACAACTTTTAATTACTAAAACACTAACAAAAATAAGTTATTGCTTAAAAATACACATATTTAAACAATTAAAATAATTCTTAAATACATATGCAGTTTAAAGTCCATCTTATGACATTAGTATTGACATTATAGATCTAACAGACGATACAGACATTGATCTTCCAAGTTCACTGAACAGATACGGAAAGTTTATATCACCTGAAACAAAAAGTAGTATGTTAATACAATACAGTTGATAGAGGGGAAAAAAATGTTAATAGCAGTAAAAAAACAATTTAAAAACCATTACTAAGGCAAAGCAGCTCAAGTATGTTTTGCTGAAACTAGAACAGTTTTTGGAGTTTGGAGAAACTAATAGTTTTTTGAGACATATTGAGGAAATTATCCATTGAGGAAAACATTCAAAATGCCTTATTGTCATTCAAAAGCAAAAAAAAAAAAAAAAAACATATGGAACTGAGCAAAAGGGTACTATAAAAATTTTTTTTGAGATCTTCATGATGGTCTTTATTTTCTTTTTTTTTTCATTATTTATTTACTGTATTGTAAAGTGAAATATATATTTTTTTCCTTGTCTTATAGGGGCTGCACTTTTAGACTATTTAGCCTTTAGTAGACCTAGTAGCGATCCCTGATACGAAATACAGTCTTTCATGTGCCACCATTAAGGCGCAGATGTCAATGGCATGGATAATTTGGACGCCCACTTTCCACCAGATGGAGGCACTTGAGCTCTCTTTTGATGCAAAATTTACACTAGGAATTTTAATTCTGCTAAGGGAATTCTAAGCCAAATGAATATCCAAGGGATCTTTTGCATGTCACATAATCATACAACATGGCAAAATTGCAAGTAAGCGTAAAAAACAACAAACACTATTCGAAATTTTAATTTTTTCCTCAGAATAGCGGTAAATTGGTTTGAACTGTCTCTAAATTAGTTAATTTATTCCACTCTATAGTAAAATGCTTTAAAGAAAGGAATCACAACGAAAACAGGGTAAGAAAAAGTCAACTGGTAAAGTTGACAAAGCGTGATCGGAGATTTAGAGTTAAAACATTTATGCAAAATACACATTTGAGTGCTGTAAAAGTTTCTGCAGAGTTAAATGAAAATTTTTATGTTTAATTTTCACCTAAAATTGTTTGCCAAGTTCTCTGATTAGCTGGATTAAATGGGACCTCTTCCAGCAGAAATTTTCTTGGCTGTGCGAAAAACAGAAAGCTTATGCTTTTCGTCGCAAAATCAATGATAAATAAGCTCAAAACGTTTTGGTTTTTGGAATTACATCTTACTTACAGATAAAAATGAATTTAACATTTTTGGTTAAATTGTTGCATTATTGTAAATAGAAGAAAAAATTAGGAACTTAATCTTAAGAACTTAGTTGGACCACTTAATAAGGACAGTGAAGGTGTTCTTGTGTGAGGGTGCATATCATCATCAGGACCTGGTAGTTTAAAAGTTTTTGATGAAATAATGAATCATGCGGTTCATTTAAATATTTTAAAAACCAATTCTAAATTCTTAGCCAAAAATTTGGTAATTGGAAACAACTTTGTTTGTTATCAAGATAACGCGAGAAGAAGCACACAGGTTTCAACGTTTGCGTCTAGTGTAAAGATGAAAACGATCGGAAAAAAACCGGAAAATTCCCAGAAAAAACGGAAAAAAAACCGTTTTTTTTGAAGGAATAAATTTCCACTTCGGAAAAATTGAAAAAAAAAAAAAATAAATAAATAAATTTCAAATTTCAGGGTTTTAATTGAAATTTTCAACAAAAACTGATTGGAAATTTAAATTCTGACTTCCGCTTAAATTCTGACGCAATTTCCTCCCCCCTCCCGTTTTATGTTAAAATATTGTCTAACATTAATGCAAGTTTTTGTATGACAATATAATTTGCATATAGATCAAAAAATGTTTAATAATACTTTTTACAAATAACCTTAGTGAGGAATTTATTTTCCTTCTTCATAAAACAAACAAGCATAACTTTAATCACAAAACTATGTTTCTGCTGTCTGCGAACCAAATGTACAACAGGGTGCGGCAAAAAAACTCGGGTAAGCAATTTTCTAAGAAACTTTATTTAAAATAAATAAACTAACAAAACACAAAAAATAATAATATGAGAAGACCTTTAGCAATCATTAAATTTAATTGGTTTCAAACTAGCAGCCTTTTGCAGTAGTACAGAAATGCAACTGCTTATTGAAATTTTCATTCAAGGGCAGCAAGTCCTTTTATCAATCCTATTTCCTATAAAGCAAATGGTTTAGAGTTCAATTTTATGTGTAGTTTAGGGTAGACCTTTGACTCTAAAATAGGCCATACAGTGTAATAAATGGGATTGAGGTCGAGCCAGTAGAGCGTCCACTCAAAAGATGATACCTTGTCAAAAACAATGCGCTTTGCACCACTCTTGTCTTTTTGGCCAAATGAATCGGTGTGGGGTTAAAGGAAAATGTCCAGTCTACAATGCTGAAGTGCTCTTAGGCCCACAGAAGTACAATAACTTCTAAAATGTTTTTCTGGTTCACTTTTTGATTCATTTTACGGCCCTCATCCACAAAAACCTAGAGATTTTTTGTCGCTTGTCCTGATTCCATCTCAGACCAAGCTTGATTTCGGATTTTGGCGATATCTAACACTTTCTAAGGAGCTTGGAGTGTCTACCAAGGGCGCCCATATGCAAAATTTTAAGGGGGGGGCGGCTGCTCTGATATTTTCTCCATGGTTTAGTAGGATATTTTCTCCATTGAAACCGAGTTTAGTACAGATTAGATCTAATAAAATTTAACATTTTTGATAACTAATTCATTAATGGCTGGAGAAAAAATGTTTTTACATTTTTACAAAGAAAAAAGTATTAAATGAAGAGGAAGTTCTCATTTCCAAAGGGGGGGGGGCTTGGCTTGAGCCCCCACTTCCCACTATTTGGGAGCCTATGGTGTCTACAGACCAAATCCTATGGTTCTGGGGATATGAACCGGTTGAACGGTAAATCAGTGAAAGGTATCTCTTCCAGCGTGGACTTGCGGGCCCGTCTCAAACGTTTCTGGCATCTTTAGAGTCATATGAATGCCTGAATTTTTGGAACTTGCAAAACTTCTGTTTGAGCTGTTTTTTCCCTTAGTCGCACTTATCGGTCACAAATTCCCACAAACAACTGCTCTTGTGGAAACCCGAGGATTTCATTACACTCACTTTTGGATGACCTGACGATTAACTGAAATGTTCACTGTTCGTTTTTGTACACTTTACGGACATCGACTATCATTTCCAAGCCACTTGAAACGGCATGCCTTTTCAAATACTGTTTGTCGAGGCACAACAAGCAAACGAACTGTCGTTCCACTCGGTTAAACAACTTAAAATAGCAGGTATTTTGCTTAAAATTTTAAGAATACCGAAAAACAATACATAAACTAGGTAATATATTGTAAATTATTCCCTAATAAAGTGAGAAACAAAAATAAATTAGGTACTCATTAAAATGAAATTACCTTTCTTCCATTTGATGATACAATTTTTGTCCAATATTTTTTTACCGCACCCTGTATACTACCGTGCTAAGCAAAAAAGGGGACTTTGAGGTTGGACTTAAGCTGAGATATTGTATTTTAAAGTGTGGCTCTTCCATATATTTGATTCAGATGTCTTTTTTTTAAAGAATTTTTCAAAACAATAGTTTTTGATGAAATGACCCTAAAATATTTTATTTATTAAGTAAAATACGAAACAGAGAACAACTTGATTATAATAACTCAAATTTGTTCAAAAGGACTGGTATGAACTCTTTTACTATTGTGCAAGGCACAACCGTATGAATAAACTTAAACTCCAGTTTAATTTTTTGGTAAGAAAAAACAATTTAGTTTTGATTTGGACTTAGAGTGGATTGGAAAAAATCAAAACTCAATAGTTTTCATTTTCAGACAGTAACATGTATTATTTTCCTTCCCCCCCCCAAAAAAAAATATCAATCATGTTTGAAAGTTGAAATTTTCAAAGGCAGATGGCAGGAAGTTTCAAAGCCAATCTAAAATAGAAAATGTAATTGTTATGATTAGACACACATTACCCAATATTATTGGTTGAGTGACGACTAGACTTATTTCTGGGTTTGACCATGAAAGCCCTCTACTCAGTTGTAAAACAAAAAGGTTTTTTTCGTCTAATTAATCTTACCTTTATGTGTATTTCTGTCAAGCAGAAAAAGATATGTGGATAGCATATATTTTTTAATGCTTAACCCTTTATATGTTACAAGAAACACAGAGCTATTAAGAAACCCAAATTTTCCAATTTTTCCCGAAAAACCGGTAAAAAACCGGTTTTTTTCTACCACTTCAAAACTTCCGAAAATTTTACATCTCTAGTCTAGTGCCTCAAAAATTGTCCTAAAGTTTAGAAATTATCCCTTCAACCTCCAGATTTGAACTTAATGTAAAATATTTAGAGATATTAGTAGGCTAGATTATGAAAATACGGCTTTAAAATAGAGCTAGAAATAGTAAGACTTGAAGTGTGGTTGAACACTTACTCGGAAATTACGCAAAAAAAAAAAAAAAAAAAAAAAAAAAAAAAAAGAAAAAAAAAAAAGAATGAAATATATTCCTAGACTTTAAAAGGTGTTGTTGATACTGCATGATATTCTACAAAATAATAACTTAATAAGTTAGATTATTCAATAATATGTAGACATTTTTTAAAGTGTACAAAGACTTTTGTGAGATAAATTTCCGGCACTTCTTTGGTTTTTAATTAAAAAAAATTAAGTTTTGATATTTAAAAAAAAAATTCATGTAGTTTTGTTGAAAATTGATCATAGATCTTACAATTGAATACATATTCCAAAATATTAATTCTAACCAATGGATAGGTACAACATTAAAATGTACAAATTTGCAGGAAGCTGCAGACATTTTTTCGGATGTCTTTTCATCGAAAAGATCACTGCTTTTGTCTTGAAAATGGGGTTCCTTGTTATGGAGGTTTCATCATAACTCCTTTTTTTACAAATTTGCAGCTTTCAACATTCTATTGTCTTTTACAAGTAATATCATTATCAAGTATAATTTTCTCTGATTTTATTTGAATCCAAATGAAAATTCAAGTCTTCCTCATTTAATTTCTTATATTTAAAAAAAAAAAAAAGTTGTGTATTTCTTATAGCAAGTTCTTAGAATGATTTCTTTTATATGTTATAGTTTGATCCATGAATAGCAACTTTAGTTAGACTTTAGTTTTAGTTTGTATGATGAACAGAACACATACTTGAATTGCACTGCAGTGTCCAATTTTCAATCCCGTCTATATCATAAAGTAAAAGAAAAGCAGCAATGTCAGGAGGATATTCCCAAATTTCAGATTTCCAATTTGTTGAAATGTAATGAAACAAATGATCTTTGAAACCTAAAAGTAGAAATAATAAAAGAATCAGCCAAAAAATAATCAGATAGAAAAAGTTGCACCAAAAACTTCATTTAATTTAAATACTCGAAACATATTAATAACACAAAAGCCAAAGAATTGAATGAAACATAGATATACGTTATTAAGAAGTATATTTATTCATAAACTTTAATAAATAATTAAAATATTGATATCTATACTAATAATATAAAGCAGTAGAGTTTGTTTGAACGCACTAATCTCAGAAACTATTGGTTCAAATTGATTTTTTTTTTTTGTGTTTAATAGTCCATTTATTGAGAAAGGCTATAGGCTATTTTGTTAAACCAGATTGACCAAAATACTTGTTATTTCAAATTAAATGTTAAATTAATTGTTTAGTTCTACGAATTCCTAACAGATGGTGTGGTAAGTTAACTCTTTGAGAGGGCGCTGGCCAACAGTGTAGATAGATGCGAGGAATCATACCCATGCTACACTGTTGTGATCAGCGAATAGATTTTTGAATGCGCTTTTTTTTCGACGTTCAGGTACATAATTGGTTTTTGTAGGATTTTTCTATTGGGTTTTGTTTTCCTTATTTCCTCAACGTTTGTTTTTGTTCTTATAGTTGAAGATAGTTACATATCTAAGTAAATAATTTGATTTGTTGTATTATTCAATCGTGATTGTTCTTTATAAGGTTTTTATTATAGTTTATTTGGCAAAACACTTTAAATTGCAGGGGGAAAAAAACACTTTACTCGCTAAAGGGCAGGGTTATGGTAGCGTGGTTGCTCGGCACGTTAAGCGCTGAACTAATGTAGTTGAAGGATTATTTTGAGTTTTAAAGGTATTGTTACTCTTTTTATGTGTTTGGGCGAATAGTTTTAAATTTCAGAGAGACTTTAATAGGTTTTTGAAAAGGTGTGTATGCATTTTAGTTGAAGAAATATGATCATTCAACATCAGAAGGGGGCGTGGATTTTGTTTTTGTTTTTTTTTTGTTTAACGGACATCCTTTAACTTCTTAGCTTGGGCATTGCTGTGCGGGTACTGCTAATTTATTTATATTTATTTCACAATTTGACTCAATAGAATTTTTTTGCATTTTAATATTAATGTGTAACAAGGAAATTCTTTTATTAATTATTAAAAAAAGCACCCGTATTATTGTAAAGAAAATCTTATGTTTTCAAATGAACTATAATGCTCCTAACTTTTACACAATTTAAATTAATAGTTTTCAAGTTATCCTTATTTTTCCAATAGCTGGTTCATTCTTTTTCCCCCCTAAACAACATTTAAACAAGAATAATGTTAATTTTGTTCTTATAAGTCCAGTTGGTGGTTCTACTACTTACTTAGCCGACACTATTCTTGCTCTGTGTTATGAATATAATTTCGCAATAAAGATCACTCCTTGTCCATAGCTGTCTCTCTCTGTTTACTGAGTTTGATCATTTTTGGGCTACCCCTTCTTGGTGCTGCATTTTCAATGTCACATAGAGAAGTTTAGCAGCTTTTTCACTAAAATGGTCGCCATTTTTTACAATTGATTGCTAAAAGTTTTTTTGAGCTAAAATAATTGTCATAGTAGCCTTTGCGTCAAAGTAGTAACTTTAGTCACTTTTTTAGTTTTCCCAGTTACAGCCCTGCTATTAGTCAACTCTTAAAACCAAGCATTTCACAACAATTTGCAAAGTACACACTCCCGAGAAATTGTCAGCTTCAAGGGCCAAGAACAGTTCAACCAACTTTCTAACTCCAAAATAATTCTGATGTAAATATTGTAACTGTCTTGGTCTCAAAAGGCTAATGAAAAATTTTTAATGAAATCAGACATGTGTAAGCATGTAAGTTTTATTAAAATGCATAATAAAAGAAACCTTAAATGTAACAAACCTTTGCAGGCCTTTTCAGCAGTTTTCTGTATCTCAAAAAGAATGGGAGTGCTGAATTCATGTCTCAGAAGAGTCAAAGAATCGTTATATTCAGCTGAATACCGTTTAATCCACTTTTCATATGCTGATACCATTTTAATTTGCCATAGTTCATATGTTCTGCTTTTCAAATCAGTTTGCTTGATAATCTAAAGTTAACAGACACATTTTTAGCAACTAGAAGAAAAAAATCTTTCTATGACTGCATTTTAAGATATAAACACAGAAACTCAAATCCAGGGCCGCTCTGTCCCTATGTGCGAGGTCGTGCGGTGCACAAGGGCACCAACGTCAAAAAAGGCGCCTAGCTCTACCAATCAAAAATGTTCCGAATGGGGGGAATTTCTTCAACTCAAAAAAATAAAATGATCTTTTCATTATATCAAGAACCCCCTTAGCCCAAAGTAATGCCCAGGCCCTGGCAAAATTTGGTGCCCCTCTCACAAGAAAATCTGCACATTTTTCGTGTGGAAGTTTTCAAAAAAGGGAAGAAATAAAGAAATTTACCCCATTTTGGTGCACCTAAAATTGTGGTGCTCAGGTCCATGGACCCGCCAGACTATGAGTTCATCAGGCCCTGATTATATCTGATGGTGGCAATGAAATTACACTGCTCATTGAAACAGGCAATCCTCTCCCTGCCTATCTAAAAGGAAAAATTATTGCCTTGTTGTGTGTTTAAACATGCTATTGAAAAGCGCAATCTTTTACACTGTAATCTATGCATTTTAGCTGCTATTAATGCATTTTTCTTCTTAATGTAAAGCCATAAATTCTGTTTCGGGTCTATAGTATACGAGGCTGAACATATGAGGCACAAGAAATTTTCTATTCCCCATTTTGGATCTTGAGGTGAATATGTTGTACTATAATTAGTGAAATATATCTTTTGTGATTTTTAATTATTACTCGTGGTAATTTTACTATTTCATGTCATCATACATAAAAAATACTGTAAGCACATTTGCATATATTTTACTTGTGCATAATATTTGTATATAGTAAACAACAATTTTGGCTAACTTTTTAGTTCCAAAAAGTAACGACTTGACCATAATTACACGATTACTCTCCCCCTCCTTTTTTTAAAACTATTTAGTCTCAGAAAAAGAGCTTTGGATAATGTATTTATTTTAGATAACATATTCAACGCCTTCTGTATTTTAGAATTATTGATTTTACCGGAAGGGTTTTCAGTTTCAGATTTTAAGGTGGATGGCCCCTATACTTCAATTTAGTACCCCGTGGTCATATTTTAACAAGCATAAAAGTTTGATTAGTTATTCATCAATGAGAGATTAGAGAGATATTTAGAGCAGCGTTAACTTTGATATTTAAAATATTTTCTTCCTCCAAAACGCATTAGCATATCAGAGGAGCTAATGAACTCAAAACAAGTATGAGATATGAAGTGAAAACGTACACTGTAATTCAAAATTAAATACACATTTTTACACACTTTTTAAAAATAAATTAAATGCAAACGTATTTTTTCTGTGTCATATTGGCCTACGAAACGTCAATCTTGCTGTTAACAATATTTTCGCCGAACGCCACTGCATAAAGGCACTGAAAAAACATTTACACGACAAAGCTGATCAGGCCTGGCGCGGGCCTGCCCAAACCATCATGATTTTCCTCCTACTGTAACAATAATAGAACAAAAAAAATAATAATAAATAAAAAGGGATGTCTCTCACCTAGACACCTTATTGTTTTAATACTATCATTTTTAAAAAGAAAACCCTGGAGAGGGGAGTTTTGATACTAATTTATTTTTGCATTTTGATGCCATACACTAAAGCATTGCCGTATTTGTATTTTTTGTGATATTCAAACTGATTGTCAAGTTCTTGCCTTTGTGAGATTTTTGTGCCTGTAGACACTTTGTATGCATTAAAATCAAATTCGAATTCCCTGTAGAAAACACATGCAATATACCACACAGCCCGGTTATCACACACAGAGACAGCGGTTTGTTCTTATTAGAACTCTTTAGGTCTGGATTAGTGAATAACTGAGCCGGAGGCTGATGTCATTTCATTAAAGCTGAGATCGCCAACAAATTGGTAGATAAAATAAATTTATCTCACCAGTGAGTTTCCGCAGCAGGTGCACTTCAACTCGTGAATTGAAAGCAAAGCTTGAGTGTTTAACTATAAGTTACTGCCCCTAAGCATGTTACATGTGTACTAAGCATGTAAGCATGTTACATGCTTCTGGCTTAGGGGCGGGAGCTTACTGCTTAATTCCTGTAGAAAAGTTTTTTTTTTTTTTTAAATTAAATTTCACACTGTCACATAGAAGTTAGATTACTCATTAAATGCTCTAACAATTTTAAACTCAAGTGTTGTGATCTCAATTGATAGCCTATTAAAAATCATCAGTATATCTGCAATAAATAATTTTAAAAGTTCAATTTGAACTTTTAAAATTGAAAAAAACTTTAAAGCTTATGTTAACAAATACATTCTAATGCTAATACAAAGTAATCATCTGATAATTAAACTGGAGTATCATAAAAATCCTACCTGAATCATAGAAACACAAATAGGCAAAGCTTCCATTTTTTCCAATGAAGCACATTCAAATAAATATCCGCAAATTTTTTGTTGCCACTCTTTTTCCTAGATTTTATGAATACAAAAATTTAAGACAAAGTAATATATTTCAGCCAAAAATTACTTTAGTCCATAGATAAAAATGTACAAAAGATATAAGATACAAAATTATAAATTGAAACTTTTACCCCAATATATTTAATAGTCGAAAACATTAGTACTTATTTTTTTAATGATTAACCAAATTACTAAATAAAATCTTGGAATTTAAATACCTTGCAATGTAAGCAAAGTTTTCTACAGAGAAATATTTATTTTGTTTATAAAACTTAACAAATTGAATGTCACTATGCATTTATGAACACATTGGAAAGTAATGAAAGAAATATTATTTGAGTTGAGAGAAAATATGATGAGAGACTGACATTAAAACTTTTACCGAATCAACTATAAATTAGCTTTTTGCTGTCTAAATATGTTTAGAAAACAATTTCTTAATGAAACGAAACTATTAGCTTTATTTCAAATAAAAGCTTATGACTCCCCCCCCCCCCCATCCCTGGCTCTATGCCTGATATATTACCAGTTTCAGTCTTTCTATTATTAAAAATGGCAATATTACAAATTTATCAATTCATTATTTATTTAAAGCTTTGCTTGTAGCTTTTTCATTAATGTATATTTAAATTAACATTTAGAAAAGAAAAAAAATATTAAAAAAAACTATGAACACAAAAATACATGAATAATAAAGCATAATTCTCACTTTTTCGCTATTAGATGTGGAGCCTAGAAAGCAGGAAGCAAAGTTGAGAGCCACTGGATCAGAAGAAAAAGTAGATAGTTGAGCATTCTAAACAAGAAAGAAACCCTGGTAAATGAAATGGCAATAAAACTATATAAAATACTAAATTTTAAATTCCACACAAATGTCACAGTAATATCAAGTTAAAATCAAACTCTGATCAGATTATCCAAAAATGCCCCAATTCATCAGGTCATGGTAATATTTATCCCAAAATTTTAGTAGACTATAAACAAGAATCAATGAGTATTATTCTTAAATATTTTCAAGTGCCCTAAGAACTGAGGAATGGTACCACTTGGTTAACATAACATACAACATTTTTGCCTCTATGCCCAAAGCCACATTTTCGAGCCTGGCTCTATTTGGTGGATTTTCAAAACACTCAAAATGGACAGCATCCAGGTTGTATGATTATGTGGCATGTAAAAGATCCCTTGATAATTTGTTTGACTTTGAATACTCTCAGCAAAATTTAATGCCTAGTGCAGTTTCATGTCACAGAGGGTCCAAGTGTCGCCATCTGATGGGTAAACTGGGTGTCCAATTTCTTGTGCCAATTTAAACGTCCACAGAAAAGGATGCTACACGAAAGAATGGAGAAGTCTGCAAATGGATAGAAAACGATATGCAGCCCCATTATAAACAAACAAACATTCAATTATTTCTTTTAATTTTCTTTTTATTTTAATGCTTAGCAAAAGGATTAAAATAAAAAATAATAAAAATCAGAGCCTGATTCGATTTTAGTTCTTCTTTGTTAATTTTATGAGCTAAAAGAAAGTAAAACACATTTCAAGAGAGAAAATCAATAATAATTACACTAAAAAATATAATTTTAAAAAATGTCTTGTGTTTTTAAAAATATATACAATAACTGGCAAAGTAATTTTGAAATATTAGCACTTACCTTAATATTCCAAGCATGAACAGCATTCCAAATGCAGGTTTGTGCAAGTAAACTACGAAATCCCTATGGCAAAATGATCTTTTAGAGTAAAATACTGCAGTATAAATTAAGTTAGGTGGTAAATAGAAAACAACAACAATAATTTTTAAAACAAATATTCTGAGAGAACAAGTTTAAGCTTAATATTTTTTCTGGTCAGTAACACACATTTTAAAGAAAAAGAGGGAAGAATTTATTCATCAGCGTAGATAACAAAAATAAAAGTAATCAATAAACCTTGAAACATCTTGTTCATGAAAAGTACACCAGAGTACACTAGCAGAACACAAAAACCAAATACCACTAATTACGGCAGAATTTCAAAATCTAGCGAATATGTTTGGACTAGTCAAAGATGAAGTTAATTTAAATTTCAAAGATGTGTGTAGAACATTAGCAAGGTAAGTAGCAACAAAATTATTCTGAAAATCAAGCAGGTTTTAAATACACTGAAAACTATAGGAGCATTTCTTTTTTTTTTCCGGGACTGGGTATTTTGGGTCATATTGGATTCAATAATGTATCTTAAGGGATAATATTTGCTAAAATTCCTCAAACTAATGGCAAAGAGTTCAGTTATAACATGCCTTATAAAGGAGACAAAGCTTTTAGAAACTAATATATGCAGATAAGTTTTTAGACCATTAAGTTCGAATCCTGTTTTCATTAAAATGCCACAGGGTTAATTATTTTACTCTTTTTAGTTCCTTACAAATTTTGTACTTACAAGTAAATTCTCATTAATATTTCAATGGATGTTTTTTTTTTCTAATCCACAACATTAAATACTATGTTAACTGTTTATGAAGCTACATTAGGCTCAAGAATAGGATCTGAAACTGGAATGCTTTGCACAAATGGCAGTATTGAACTCCATGTATGATATTTAAAAACTCAGATCATTATTAGTACTCAAATTGTACTATAATCACTTTCCAAAAATACCAAACAGTGCTCTAATTAATTACTTTAAAATTACAACTTTAATTTATACAAAAATAAATTGTATTTCTATTATTACCTGTGGATCTTCACTGTATGGTAAACAACCAGCATTCTGCATGACATGTAAAGTACCACCATTTTCAAGCAAATTACTTTTTAAAAAGAAGAAAGTAAAAACATACAGTAATCTATATGTATCATTAAACAAACATATAAAAAATTGACAGTACCCAAAATTCAATGCCAGAGATAGCTTTAGTAAAATGTTTCTCTTTGACATTTTGGCACATTAATAATTCTTTCTAAAAAATTAAGGGATTTTGAGAAGGAAAAACTCAATGCCTTACAAAAGATATTTCTGAGACTTTCCCAAAATAAATTAAAAAATTTGTTGGACACTTTTACTCAAAATTCAGTTTTCAATAAAATAAAGTTACTTAATACATATTACATTCATATTCATTGCTTTAAAATAAACCTTTTGAGAATGAAATTAACTGCATTTCAATTAAGCCTTCATTAAACGCATCTCATACTGAACATCTTCCTGTATATAGCATCATTTATAGCAGGAGTTCTCAACCTAGGGAGTGTATCCCTGTGGAGGCATAGAATAATTTCAGGAGAGGCATAAATATAGGAAAAATATAGTAAAACTGAAATCAATTATATTTACTAAATTTTGTGGTCACATTGTAAGCAGCTTTGACAATACTGCCTTTTTCTATCTTTTTTTTTTTGGAGGTTTTTAGTACAATTCTCATTTTTAAAAAAAACCCCTGTAAATTTGGATTTTCAGCTTCAGGCATACTTGAAATCAGAATATCAAGTAAGGCACCAAAGTTGCCCTTTGTCCACAGTATGAAAGTAACTAGCTATACATGCTAACCTCACGTTGAGACTAGTTTACTTCAAAACAATTTGTATTTAGTTGTTTGATTTCAAATCTATATAAATTAAATAGAGAATATATATGTATACTGGATTTGTATGTTGACTATACAACTCCAGAGTGTGAATAAAATAATTGAGAAGAAAGATCTGTCGCCATTTTTTTCTAGAATGTGAACAAATAAAATTCTTGCTTTTGTTTTAAGGCTTTTCCTGTAATCGGGTTATTTGAAAATTTGCCTTTTAGGTTATTTTTTCACGATTTGTCAGGGAATTTCAGACTTTTTTTTGAGCAATCACGATTGCTTATTGCTTTCATTTCATTGTTTTTGGCATGCTACCATTTCATTTTCCCACTGCCACCCTCCGCACCATCACCGTCAACCGGCTCCTCACGACGCTGCTCCTATAGCAAAAGCAGTCTCCAGGTTGCATCCATGTCCTACACACACGCGCATACATACACAACTACACACACACACAAACACATACACACACGCATACATACAGACACCTACACTTACACAAAAACATACACACATACACACAACTACCCACACATTCATGCCTGCACACAGACACAAACACATAAGCCTACACACACATACACATACCTCCTACACACAAACACACATACCCCCCACACACAAATACGCACGCCTACATACACACACTCGTGGTTGCGAAAAGCATAATTTGATTTCAAAATGTCAAAATTCAAATTATTATTATTTTTTTTTTGTTTGTTTAAGCTTGGTTGTTGAAAACGCGTCACTAGACATAAATTCATTTTCAAGGTAGACTGTGCAAAGATAGTTTTCTAATAATAATGAGTCCAAAAAAATAAAGAAAGAAGTTGTGTCTCATAATGTTACATTTTGTGAACAAAATTATTTATATTTTCATTTAATAATTAGATTAAGTTATTCCAATCAGTCTCAGTGTTAAATTCTTGTTTCACTTCTTGGATTGACCACATATGGTGGTGGTGGGGAGAGGGGGGGGGGGCAATGTCACCTCACATTAGTTTCAAAAGAAAACACTGATTCACCCTGATTTAGTGTAAAATAGCAATATTTCAGTTCCAAAAGAAAGCACCTATAATCATTTTTAAAGAGCATTTTCAGACAAAAATATATGTATCTGCTAAGTTTTTAGGGGGGTTGTTTTAAGCAGTCTTAGTCTATTTTTGGTGGCTCATTCTTGGAAGTGTTCCCCAGAATTTGATGGGGTCTGCTTTACTTAAAGGCAATTATAAGTGCTATTTGAGTAATGACTCCAGTTTTCTGTTTGTTTTATTGCTCTATGTAACCTTCTTGCCTTGTCATTGGAATTAATATACACATACAGGGTGTTCCGTTTTAACCTGCAAAACCTCTAGTTTCGCAACCGTTAGTCCTAGATGCATACTTCCAATTGCAAAAACGTTCAAAACCAGATGAAGAGTTAAGGTATTGAAAGTTTGAAGCAAGAATAAAAATGAGTCAAAAAACATAAAATTTAACTTTTTATGTGGGCCCAAGGTCCCCTAACTTATATTCTGGGAAATAATCTCCATTGAAAAATAATGCCAACACAAAAAGTTTGACAGTAATATGACCAATATTTACCGAGATATGAAACACAGCGTTTTGTGACTTACACCTCTTTACACTAGTCGTCAATAACACCTTTTGGGGAAAATATAGCAGTTAACAGGGGTTCAAAATTATATGTGTGCATGGAGTATGGTTTTTTAAATTGACTGAGGTTTTGTAGTGTGTTTTTGTGTATCATGGCATAACATTTGCATTTATTTTTGAATAGCAATGAAAAATATAAAAACTTTGTTCTTTTACTTTGACAACCTGTCATTCTTCTGAAAGAGCAAGAAGTTCTAGTCTCATGTTCTAGATAGTCCCTTAAAACTTTAAACTAGTATATCTCCTTGAATTTTGGTCGCACAAATGTCAAATATTTTGTATTAATAATATCTTTCAATGAAGATTATTTCCCTAAAAACATCAGTTAGGGGACCTTGGGCCAGTATAAAAAGTTAAATTTTGTATTTTTTGACTCATTTTTATTTTTGCATCAAAATTTCAATATCGTAACTCTGCATCTGATTTTGAACATTTTTGCAAATGGAAGTATGCACCTAAGACTAACCGTTTCGAAAATAGAGGTCTTTCAGGTTAAAACAAAACACCCTCTATATGTATAACACAACCACAAATTTTGTTTTATTTTCTCTCAAAATAATAAACAATTTAAGAGTTCGCTCTTGTTTCAATCAAGAATTTTTTAACTGTTTTCAAAATTTGAAATGGAAAAAAACATTTAGCTACTGAGTTAAAGTGGAAAAAATCAGACAGTGATTAAAGTGCTTCAAATGCATTTGTATCAGTCAAAGCAATAGGTTCATTTTCAATGACTCATAACCCTTATTTTTACATTCAGTAACAAAAAAATGTCTCATATCAGTCACTATGTAGACGATATAGTCCGCTAATCATGAGTCATTCTTACTTACTTCACTTTCAGAGACATTGTGAACTTTTCTGCTTCAAAATTTTTTAATTGGTAGCCCAATACATTTTTGTAGAAAGCAATTTGTAAGAGGTGTCATTAGTATGATGCATAAGTGAATCACTATTAATATTATTCCCGGAATAACTTTGATCAGAATGACTGAAAATCATCTCATGAATAAAACAAAATATACAAAAGAGGGTTGTGTACATCAGAGGTCACTGAAACAGAAATAAATACTGATAGAAAAGTATAGGTACCGGAGAGTTTCCCAATTTTCATTGCAATCAAACACTATAGGCCAATATCTTGAATCTTCAACAATCACCTTTAAAATCAATGATAAATTTTTTTTTTTTAAAAATCAGTGCTAAAAATTAAACATAAAACCAAGATTAAAATCTATTTTTAAATGAAGAGTATGGAGATTTTAAAATAAGCGACAAAAATACATCTGCAATCAAATCAAGAATGGAATGTTTAGTCTAGGATATGGGTGGCATTTTAAATGAGAAATAAATACAGTCACGGTATTAATTTTATGTATTTTATATATGATTATTTTCAACTACAAAGTGAAAGTATAAAATTGAGAGTGATAAATTCTGTAATTCTTATTTGTTAATACCATTCTAGTTTCTCTTGAAAGAAAAAACAACATGAAAAATGATATTAATCTCCATAATTATAATTGTATACTATTAAGTCATGTGTGGAATTTACTAAAACTAAACTGCCTTGTTCAGGTAAACAACGATACGAGGTGGTGTCAGAAAGTTCACGGATTGTTTGCCTTTTTTGTTTTCGGGCCCGACTGTACAAGCTGGCGGGCCCGTAGCTTCAGCCACAACAGCCGCTGAAGCTTTGGACTGAGTTTTGTTGTTCTGAGTGGTTAGGTAATGTCTACAAGTTGTGCTTTATTGTTGTGTGTTATAATTACATAATGATTTTTGTGATGGCTGACAAATTCGAGCAACTGTGTTGCACCAAAATGTTTTAAACTTAAGAAATCACCAACAGAAACTTTTGCAATGCTTTAAGAAGCTTATGAAAAACATTCACTGAGCAGAACACAGGTTTTTGAGTGGTACACTCATTTCAAGGCTGGCAGAACTTCAATTGAAGATAATCATTGTTCAGGACAGCCTTCCTCAAGCAAAATAGATGAAATTATTGAAAAAATTCGACGCCTCATTCATGAAATCCGACATGACATTTTGAGGCGTTTGAGGGAAAATTCTCGTTGAAAAAGGCAGTGGCTCAGCCACCGGAAAGAATTTAAGTTTTAAACCCTTTCCAGAACTCTTACACATTCCTTTTTTTTCCCCACAAATAAAGGAAAAAAACAGTATTTAATTTTTCCCAAGAGATAGGTTTTAAAAATAGCTTACTGAGCAGGAAGCAATTAAATTACTCTTTCCGATTTTTAAACATACAAGCAATTCTTCCTGATGAAATGAATTTTCGATCTTGAAAACCCTTGCCAGAATTTTTTTTTTCTGGCTGCGCCACTGGATAAAAGGCCTGTTAAGGTCAGTTTTGTGGAAAGACCAAAACTGGTTAATGCATCACATCAGTGCTCCAGTTCATGTTCCCATGAAAACAAGTTTTTTTTTCACAAAAATGATATGGCTATCATTCCACATCTTGTCTATTCGCCAGATTTAGCCTTTTGTGACCTTTCTCTTTTCCCCATAATGAAAATGCATATGAAAGGTCACTGTTTTGTCAGTGTTGAAGAGTACAAAAAAAAAAAAAAAAAAAAAAAAAAACATGGGAAATTCTCAACAGCTTTCTTGGAAAAATGTTTTTTGACTTTTCAGTCATTTGAAAAAAATGCTGGGACTGTTGTATTAACTCCAAATGGAGCTTAGTTCAAAGGAGATAACAGCCAAGATTAACCCAGGTAAAAAAAAAAATAATAACAGACCTAGTGCGGGAACTTTCTGATACCACCTATCTACAATTTTTCATTTCTTTTTTTTTTTTCGCATTTTTGTTAACTATTTTAGTAGATACTGATGTTTACCTTCCCATGGCAATCAAGATTTATAGAGGTATTTAACAAGAGCTGCAAAATTAATTGCAAAAAGATTTTTCAAACAGAATACAAAGAAGGTTTCCAAAAGCTTAAAATGTAAAAAATTACTTTTTTCAGAAATTTCAATTCTGGTAATAAACATGGTGCTTTTACAGTGTATTCAGCATCTTTGTAGTCTGGTGTATCCTGAAAATAAAAAATTTAATGTTTAATACAGTAGAAGACTGTTATAACGCACACCTTGGGACCAGAGCTTTTGCGTTATACAGGATTTAGCGTTATATAGGTCATTTCACAAATTTTGAAACTAACATTCAGAATATATCCATATATTAGCACTTCAGAATGAGTTTTATCTGCAATGAGTATTAAAGCACCAATATTACAATTAGTTGTTCACAAATAAACATGTTTCACAATCAGAAGAAAGTGCATTATCCTGCACTTCTGCTAGCTTCACGGTTTGTATAACAACTGCATTTTCAAGAGCCATCTGGTATTTTCTGTTTATTATGATTACTAATTCTAAATTTAAAAGCTTTGAATTAAGATGGAAAGATGAAAAACTGTTTTAAAATTTAATTCGCCTAACAATTTTTATGTCTGCAAGGCAAAACAGAGGGATTTTTTAAACTTCAAAACCTATTGTTTACTCCTGAAAAGTTGTGTGGTTTATAGAGAATTGCGTTATATAGGTCGGCGTTATAACGGTCTTCTACTCTAAAACTAAAATTATACATTTCTTTTTGAAAAAAAAAGCGTCCGATTTCATTAATCTATGAACTACAGTAGAAGACCATTATAACGCATACCTATATAACGCAATTCTCTATAAACCGCACAACTTTTCAGAAGTAAACAATAGGTTTTAAAGTTTAAGAAATCCCTCTGTTTTGCTTTGCAAACATAAAAACTATCAGGGAAATTAAATTTGAGACAGTTTTTCATCTTTCCATCTTAACTCACAGCTTTTAAATTGAAAATGAGTACTCATAGTAAACAGAAAATACCAGATGGCTCTTGAAAATGCAGCTGTTATGCAGACCATGAAGCTAACAGAAGTGCAGGATAATGCACTTTCTTTTGATTGTGAAACATATTTATTTGTGAATGACTAAATGTAATATTAGTGCTTTAATACTCATTGCAGATAAAACTCATTCTGAAGTGCTAATATAGAGACATATTCTGAACATTAGTTTCAAAATTTGTGAAATGATCTGTATAACGCAAAAACTTGTATAACGCAAAAGCTCTGGTCCCAAGGTGTGCATTATAACAGTCTTCCACTGTATAATTAAAGAAATTATATGATAGGAATTAAAGAATTAATAAGATTTTTATTGGAAAAAAAGCAAAACAACAAATACAAAAATTTATATTAAAAAAAAAATATGCTGCAGGTAAAGTTCAGAACCTCAGTCGTTCATCCTTCCAATGGTTTAAAAAAATGCTACTATGTGTGCTTGGGAACTAAACCAGTGAGGGTTTCGTGTTTGGCTGACCACCTAACCGGAACATCTGCTTTTGTACCCCTGAGCCCTTGGTGGGGAAAACTGAAATGGGCACAGTAGGTCTTGTACCCCATCGACTGTTGTGCCTCTGGGTTGGGTTAGGTTTTAAAAGTGCAGTGCAGAGCAGAGTTTTTGTTGAAAGCTTTTAAGATTCTTTCCTTGAAATAGTCCAGGAACAGGGGTGCAGCAAGTTGCCTCAGAACCCATGGTTTTACGACGCATTTTACCAATTTTAATATGATAGTTTATACACATGTAGTAACTGCTATGACTAGCCCCCCTCTTCAGAAGGTAAGTTCTAGATATGATGCTGTTCAGTTCAGGCTCCCCTCCCCCCCTCCTTCCATTCACACACATAGAAGATTACTCTCGGTTCATACATCAAAGCTCATATACACTACCGTGTGTACCATCCTTTAATCAGTGTTGCACATGATACTGCATCTTAAGAAAAACTGTTTTCCATTTTTGAGCTGACAAACTGAAATGAAATAATCTCCATTGATGCTTGTTAGGGGAATTATTTGCCAAAATCAGCTTCTATGGTTGTGAATTTCTAATATTGTTCCTTGAGCTAGATTTATAATTTATTTTTTGTGTGTTTCTTTAAAGTTACTTTCTTTTAAAATTTGCAGCCCCCCCTCTTAAGGGGCATTGTTTATTAATACGAACCTCTAACATGTAATGCTCAAAATGGAGTTGTTGTGAAGAGGGAGAAAAAACATGTTTAACATTTTTACAAGTGCTACACACATTACGACTATAATTAATTACTCTACTATGATATTGAATCTTTAAAAAAATATATGCAGTGGGATTCAAAGGAAAAATTCAAGGAATTTTTGAAATTGGTGTTCTTTTTTGTGGAGGATTAATACTACCCTACTAGAATGTACACTTGTTTAGAATTTAAAAGCTTATGTTATTTTTTGGAATTCATGTTAAAATTTCATAAAATAAATGCAAGCATTATTTAAAACTTTAGATAAAATCGGAAAAGTTGGAGCAGAAGAACATGGAATTATTCAAAACAAAGTGTACAAAAAGTTGGAAGAGAAAAATGGTAAAACAAATCATGGTATTCTACTAAGATTTTAAACTTTGAAATTTAACCTTATGAAAAGTTCTCAGCAAAATAATTGATTATAATTAAACTACTTTATCTTTTGCTATTAGAAAAATTTGCAAAAATTTTGGTTTAAAAAAATTACCTTAAATACAACTTTGATGTTGATATAAACTGGTTTGTTTGCACCTAGAAGCCGTGGTATAATCACACGTGGTTCGATGGCTAACACATAGAGATGATAGAAAGCTTGCAAATGATATCTGTAACAGAACCAAAAAATTTTTTTCAATTAAATCATTTTTTAAAAACTAGATGTTCGTTAAAATAAATGTCAATGTCATAAAATGCTTAGATTGTCAAGAAAAGAAAATGGAGATTCAAAAGAATAGAAAAAATGAACTCGGAGTACTTGAAAAATTTTATTATTACTATTAAATATGAAAAAAAATCTTCACTAAATAAAAAGGATACATCTGTATAAAATATTAAAACTGAAAATTACTGCTATTAGATGCAAAAATAACAATTAAAATTGTAGATAAATACTCCGGGTCACTAAGTACTCCTTTTTTCAATGCAAAAAAATGCACTGAATTTTTGCATTTACTTCGAAGTTGGTCTGCAATTTCTATAGCTATTTATGCTTTTGACATAGGTTTTGATTTTAACATCACTCACTGTAAATTGAAATTTACTAACTCTTATAGATTCAAAGATTTAATAATATTGAAAATAAAATACCTATTATCATTACTGTGTTGAGGAAACTTGGGAAAAAAGGCACATACAAGAGCACCAATAGAAAGAGGAGATGTGCTCAATGAATACCTAGAAGATAAAATTAATAAAAATTAGAGTGAAAATTTTCATACAGATATATTTCAAAGTCTAAACTATTTCAAACCATGTTTTTGTCAGATTTTCATAGTTTGCTAACACATGGTTTTAGCAAAAATTCCTCTCTAAAGAAAAGTATCCAATATTGTAGCACAAAGTTGTTCTAATGCTTATAAGTTGAATGCTATACTATGCTCTTTTTGAACAAATTATCATCCAATTCCAGTTTGGGTTTCTGTTATGTAAATGAAACTAAGATAATCCATGAAAAGACCTTACATTTAAATGTATTCAAAGAATAGAATTTCTTTTAAAATAATAATAACCAAAGTTTAAACCTTTTCACTCTATTTTCTTTTACTCTATACCAGCGGTTCCGAAACTTTTTCCCCTTGCGAACCCCTTCAATATTCAAAAGAAGCTGGTGAACACCCTTATTCAGTAAATAATAAGTAAAAGCAAAAAAAAAAAAAAAAAAAAAAAGCTCCCTCTCCCCCACACACCATTAAAAATTGGGATAATGTTTTTATATATGTTACGGATAAAGTAAGAATAGCAGGTAAACCTAGCTTTAACCGGTTAAAGCGGGGATTAGCAACGCCTTGTGGCTAAAGCCCGAAGATCTCCTAATGTTTCCCGCTTTAACTGGGTAAAACTGGGTCTAACCAACACCAGTCGGTTAAAGTCTGAAGTTAGGTTTTAAATTTTTATGAAGCAATTTTTTTATAGTTATAGGTAGTACACAAATGAAAGTAAATCGTAAATAAAGATATTAAGTTATCAATAAAATATAAAATAAAAGTAATCAATAAATAAGGACATTAAGTTATATATTAAGTTTTTTTTATACATGTAGGTATAGGTAGTACACAAATAAAAGTAAATCAAGTTATCAATAAAAATAAAAGTTAAAAGTAATCGATGAATAAGGACATTAAGTTATTAATACGAATACAAATTAAAATAATCAGAGATATTTTTAACTTCTATTTGTTATTACAAGATAAACTTGAATGGCATTTAGAGTTACATAAAATATTTGCCGCTTTGCAAAGACATTTTTTGGTTCCACATTTTGTTTTACAGTGGCATTTTTTGAATCCTTGACCACCAGAAGTTGATTGTAGGTTTGCAAGTTGTCATAAAGATTTGTTCTCATCTGAAACATCCCCAATGTTTACAAATTCGGATTCATTACAGTAAATTGATTTCTTGAAAACATTTCAGGAATTGTTCCTTTCTCATTACCCAATTTATACAACCCGTTCTCATTACATTCAAGAACTGTTAAAATAATATTTCTAAAGTCACCCCTGCCTCTATCTACGTCAGGAATTTTAACTCTTATGTTATCACCAACTTTGCAAGGTGGATACTTAGTATTGGACAAAGATATCATTTTTTTAGCCTGTTCTGCTAAATTTGCTTTCGCTTCGTTTCTATTATTAATTATGTTATCTTTTTCAGAGCATAAATCACATAATCCATTTATGTTTTCTCATAGTTCACACTCAGCACTGAATACCATTTCTTCTTCACTTTCAGTTTCTTTGAGGCTTTGTTCTTGTTCTTTCATGTTCTTTGCTAAGGACAGTATCAATTATTTCATTCGGGAGACCAGATGACTTCAAACCAACTTTCATATCACAGCGGAACATTGCTTTATATGGTGAACGTTTTATGCCGTCATGGTAGGCTCTGTTTTTTATTAGCTGAACAAATCGAAGTCCTTCAGACCATTTTTCACAATTTTCGTCCTTCATCCAGGTCATGAGGATATTTTGAACATCCTGGTTTGCTCTTTCCACGCTACCTTGTCTTTGACTGTGAGGTGGTTCCCGTGTATTACTTTTAATCCTGTCCACAGAGATTTTAAATTTTCAACCACTTTCTTGGAAAACTCCCTCCCATTATCGGACTGCAAAACTGACGGGAATCCGAATATGCAAAAAATGTCCAACAGCACTTTAGTGACCTCTTCAGCAGTTTTACTGTTCAAGGGTCTAAGCTGCACAAACTTCGTCAGATGATCTTGGTATACGAGAATAAATTTATAATTGCCATTAAGATTAGTCTGCATGTCAATCAAATCTACTTGGCAATGACTATTCATTTCATTTGATAAAATCGGTTTGATCACAACACCTTTTTTACCAGATTTTAACTTCATTTGGCACGACTTGCACAGCCTGAAGATATAACATTATAGCTTCCTGAGTGATTTTTTTTTTTTTTTTGAGCTTCGTTCACCATTCTATTTCTTCCACTATGTTCGATGGAGACATGTATTTCATGAAGAATGTCAAACATATCTTCATTTCATACGTAATATTTAATTACAGGGTTCGTTGTAGAAACAGGAGCTATTAGTTTATCAATGCCACCAACATTATATATGTCGAAGCGCTTCAAACGACGATAATGCATCGTTGTACTTTTGGCAGATTGCTTAGATTCTTTCACGTCTTCAATAAACTGATTATATTATACATTGTTCACATAAGAAGTATTATTACCTTCCTTAGAAGAAAGAATCTTTTCGAACTTCCCATAGAAACTTGATTTGAACATACTTTTGATCTCCATTTTTTAACTCTGTCTGCAGAAGCAAATACACATATGCATTACAAACGAATTATGCCGCAAAAATGTTCTGAATTTGCTCACGAATCGGTAAGACCCAGTATAAGCCGGCTAAAAGCGGAAGCATTGAGAACACTTCGGACTTTAACCGACTCGGGTTGGTTATACCCAGTTTTAGCCAGTTAAAGGGGGAAACATTAGAAGCTCTTAGTGCTTTAACCGCAAAGTGTTGCTAATACCCGCTTTAACCGGTTAAAGCTAGGTTTACCCGCTATTCTTACTTTAGCTGTAATATATATAACAAGAAGAAAAATATATTTACAAAATATAGAGGCACAAACTTTTCTACGAACTAAAATGATAAATGGAAAATAAATTTAAAAAAAAAGCATTTTTCAAGAAATTAGAATGTGAATTTTTAATTGTTTTAAACAAATTTCAAGCTAAAATAATTTAAAATGGTTTTTAAAGTTTTTTTTTGCATCGTTAATTCTTTCTGATTAGAAATCTATTTCCCCCCATAGAAGGCTCTGTTATTTAAAAGTTCAAGTTGAAATTGGAATGAACTTACGTGTGATAAAAATTGTATACGGAGTACTACATAGCCTAAAATAGTTTTACAAAATGAATTGTGGATAAAAACTTCTAAAGTTTGTTTTGTTCATATTCTCACAATTCTGCACATTCTATGGATTTTACTTTTACTTAATATGAACATTTGTAGCTAAAATAAATTCCCTAACAAAACCAAACCTTAAAATTCAATGTTTTTATCGAAATAGGTAACAGAAAAAATTATACCTTCCACCTCCTAAGAAAAGCAGTCCTAGGGCCATATGTGTTACCATATGAGATCCATATAACACATAGCTTGAAGCTTGACCAATTCTAGACCTCAAATGGCGACATATTCGTATAACTTCCAAATCTCCTGTACCAGCCATTACCTATAAATGTATGTTAACTCTTAGGAATAAGGACTTAACACAAGGTTTTTATTCATTATGGTACTATAGTGGATGCTATAAATCAGTTAATATTTATAAACTGATTAATTGCAAAATATTGAATTAATAAATTGTTAATTGGTTAATTGAATCAGCAGCTTTACTGAATCAAATTGCAAAAAAACAAAATAAAATCCAGCTTTATTGAATTCGCCGCTTTATTGAATCAGTCGCTTTATGGAATCAAAACTGTTTAGAACAGATGTGATTCATATAAGCTGTGACCGATGTACTACTATTAGAATGCTGAAAACAATAACAATAAAAACCTCAATTCGTTTTTGACAAGGTAAAGTTTTTGCAAGCAAGAATTGAAGCCAGGTGACTACTCCATAAACATAATTTTGCATACATTTTACTTCCCCTTCTTATATTTTTTATTCAATTTCCGATTAAAAAATACCTGACCTTCATATATTTTTTTGCATAAACCTTCATATACAGTGGCTCCCAAAAGTCTTCGTACACCTACGACGTTCAACGAAATAGTCCCCAATCCATTGGTTAGAATTAATATTTCGGAATGGGTATTAAATTATAAGATCTATGATCAATTTTTAACAAAACTACATGAAAAGTTTTTAAAAAATATTAAAACTTAATTTTTTAAAAATCAAAAACCAAAAATTGCCGGAAATTTTATCTCACAAAAGTCTTCGTACACTTTATAAAATGTCTATATATTATTGAATAATCTAACTTTTTATTCAGTTATTAATTTTTAGAATATTATACAGTATTCATAACACCTTTTAAACGTCTGGGAACAGATTTCATTCTTTTTCTTTCTTTTTTTTTTTGCGTAATTTCTGAGTAAGTGTTCAACCGCACTTCGAGTCTTACTGTTTCTAGCTCTATTTTCGTTTTAAAGCCCTATTTTCGTAATCTAGCCTCCAGATATCTCTAAATACGTTACATTAAGTTAAAATCTGGAGATTGAGGGGGTATTTTCTAAACTTTAGGACATTTTTCTAGGCACTAGACGCAAACGTTAAAAACCGTGTGCTTCTTATCGTTATCTTGATGAAAAACAAAGTTGTTTCCAATAACCAAATTTTTGGCTTAGAGTTCAAAATTGGTTTTTAAAATATTTAAAGGAACAGCACGATTCATTATTTCATCAAAAAATTACAAACTACCAAGTCCTGATGCTGATATGCACCCTCACACAAGTAAACCTCCACCGTCCTGATTAACTGATCCAAATATGTTCTTAAGATTAAGTTCCTAATTTTTTTCTTTTACTTACAGTTATACAACAATTTCACCAAAAATGTTGAATTTATTTTTATCTGTAAGTAAGACGTGATTCTAAAACTGTTTTAGCTTTTTTATCATTGATTTTGCGGCGAAAAGCGTAAGCTTTCTATTTTCGCACGACCAAGAAAATTTCTGTGGGAAGAGGTCCCATTTATTCCAGCTAACCAGAGAACTTGGCGAACAATTTTAGGTGAAAATTAAATGTAAAATGTTTCATTTAACACTGCAGATACTTTTACAGCACTCAAATGTGTAATTTTCATAATTTTTTTAACTTTAAATCTCCGATTTTGTTTTGTCAACTTTGCCAGTTGACCTTTTCTTACCTTGTTTTCGGTCCGATTCTTTCTTTAAAGCATTTTATCAAGCATTTTACTATACAGACAAATAAATTAACTAATTTAGAGATATTTCAAACCAATTTACCACTACTGTGGGAAAAAAATTTGAATTTTGAATGGTGTTTGTGGGTTTTTACGAATACCAGTCATTTTACAGTAATAAGCACACTATTAAGGAATAAATAAACAAAAAATTAAAGCCAAATGACTCTTAAGGGTCAACACAATGCAAAAATATTAATAAAATGGCATATGATAATTTTAATCATGAATTTATTCGAAAATATTTGAGTGTACGATGACTTTTGTGGCGTATTATTTCTCTGTCTCTTCGTTTTCTGACCCATTTCAAAAAGAAGATGCGTCAATATTTTGAAAAAACCAATGGGTTGTATTTAGAATGACATAGGAATGCTGTGAAAAAATATTGAACTTCATATTCAAATTCAGTTTTGAGTTATATTGGTTTTTCTAAAAAATTTCAAGGTGTACAAACACTTTTGGGAGCCACTGTATTTTTTTGCAGCAGTTTATTGTTATATTAATATGACACAAGCTTTCTTCTTGGGTCATTATATTTTTGAAAAAGAAAGAGATGGTATTGTGTGATTTTGTTTCCTCAAGTTAAAGGAACACTTGTGTAGCCTATATTTAAGAAGCGACGATAAAGTCAAAGAGGTGAAATACTTTCTCAACAGGTTAGAAGCGGAGTTCTATGATATTAGGACACAGAAAATGGTGCACTGTATACAAATATATGTATAAAAAGATGGCGGTTACATAGAAAAATAGAGCAAAATTTCTTCTTTCCAACGATGTAAATTTCTATCTGAATAAACAATGTCTACTTGTAAACTTGATGGGAACCTTATTTCCGGATCAACTCTCGTATTTCGGCAAAAGAGAAAACTTTTCTCTTTTTAAGAAGAAAGTTACAGACAGTTCAACTAGCATTCGTATGTACTTCAAACCATTGAAAACAAACTAAAGTTTGTGCAGAACAAGATAAAATTATGAACAGTCACATTGAACTTTAAGAAATAATGAGAAAAATTCATCTTACCATAGCCAATGATAAAACAACAACATTAAGGCATGTTTCCATGGTACTTCGACCTGCTTGATCACCAATAGATTTCCGAGATATAGTGAGAAAGTGTTTGGTATACTGCATCTGAAAAGCAAGATAAATACTGGTTTTACAGGTTTTTAAAATCTCTAACAACAAAAAATGAACATTTATTGATTTAACTGCAATTAAAAAACAGCAGTGACTGATATAAAACAAAACCAAAAAAGTATACAGCTCTGATTCAGATCAAATAATTTAAAAAAATTTGATTTTGGACATGATGTCGAGTTATACAAACACATGCTTAGAAACAAATTGAAATGGCAAAATCAAGAATTTTCACCACATATGTTGCATTAACTGCAAAACTTCCAAACACAAATTAGTAAAAATTCGACCATTTGGCATACATAGTATAGAAAATAGATAAGAAAAACAATGCTTACTAAAATTTCAAAAGCCTCATTATTTGCAGAACCAGCAAACTTTAACCCAATACAGAAACAGCAACCAGCAATGATATTGCAATATGCCTGGCTACAATATAATTCAAAGGATCCATTAATGATATAAATGAGTAAAATAAAAAGTTACAATTCACAATCAATTGTATTATTTTCAATGAAAAAAAAACAGTAATGGACAGTAAAAAGTTGGACACATGGGCGCCCATATGCAAAATTGTAAGGGGGGAGGGAGCTCAGATATTTTCTGCATGGTTTAGCAGGATATTTTCCCCATAGACACCGATTTCAGTACAGATTCGAGTTATTAAAGTTTGACAGTTTCGATAAATTACTCATTAATGGCTGGAAAAGAAATGTTACTGCATTTTTGCAAAGAAAAAAGTACTAAAAGCAAGGAAGTTCTAATTTCTAGGGGAGTTCTAATTTCTAGGGGGGGCTCTCCTTGAGCCCCCCCTTCCCCCCCTATATGGGCGCTATTGGTTGGACATGACATTATTTTTCAAATGCATATAATGACATTATTTTATTTTTAAATGC